>NC_045428.1:45135640-45323140 GCF_902635505.1 Sarcophilus harrisii | reverse complement strand
CATGTGAGGAATTTCTAAATTCCTATTAAATTATTAAACTATTACTCACAAATAAACAGAGTATACTCTTGAAGTCAAATGTTTTTCTCCTACCCTTTCAATACTGAGTTTAATATACTTCTTAGTCTAGTGAAAGTCCTACCTTAAAGGGGGTGGGGATGGGTTCAAAATAGATGGGCAATTAAACATGTATTTGAAATTAGGATCCTAGACCTCTGAAACACATTGTTTAGTGGTTTTGTCATAAAGTAAGGGCATCTTCAATTTTAGTTTTGGTTTAATGAGTCATTTAATTGTTCAATATGTCTACCAGTGCAATACAATATGAATGTATTATACATATATGTGTAAATATACATGCTTGTGCATATATATAATGTACATGTTCAAGATGTATTCAAATCTATATATGTATGTATGTATATATATATATATATATATTTAATGTGCAATTGTGTTTAGTTTTGAGGGAACCCCTGGGAGACTTTTGTAACAGCAGAGTCAATGAATAGAAACATCACTATATAAAAGAGGTTCTCTTTGTCAAGGTTTAAATGTGCATGCACTATAATTGTACCCCTTGGAAAATTTTGAACATCTGCTCACCTGAGTATGTGAGTAGCAAGAAAGGTCCACTTATTTGTCCTAGTAAAAATGACTGAAAAGAAGAAAAAGTGATTCAATATAGCTCATGTCCTGAAACATTCTTTCTTAGAATGCTGTAAAACTGGGATACATCTTTGGCTGTTTCTTCTTGAGTGACCAGTAGCCAGCCAATGGATTTTTCAAATTTTCCTGATCTTGGCAGAAAAGTTGGAATATCATCTTATGAATTGGAATCCATCATGGAAAACTCAGAAAATAGTTACCAGAATCTGTCAGATATAAATAGAAGAAATATTGCTGTTCCCAATATTTTTGACCCTTCAGATTTATTCAAACATTGACTGGGGGAAAAACCTCTTTTGAACAGTGATTTTGAGTCCTATTGTATCCATGCAGTTAGACAAGAGTGTGGATGGATTACCTCTTAACTAAACGTAAAAAGCCTTTTGCTAATCTCTGGAGCTAGAGATAAGGGATAGAGTGCAGAATGAATTCTGATTCTACCTTAGGAGCTGGGCAACAGAAGTGGATATTCAAGTAACTTCCTCTGGTAAGTTGTTACAGAGACTGTCAGGGTAAAAGAAAAGTGGGTAAAAATTAACTCTACGGTAACAAACAAGTAGGTAGATGGCCTTTATCTCCCCTTTCCAATAATACAGCCAAATAGTTGTAGCAAAAACATGAGCACAACTAAGCAAAAAGCAACTCTTTGTCTACAAAATAGAACAGTACATTTTCCTATTTGATTCTAAGAGGAATCTGAGGAAATAAGCTCTGGAGAGGCCTTTGAAGGGTCTACACTATAGTGGTGTATATTGGTATTTGAATGCATGCATAATTTTTACACAGGCTGGGCCAAATTTAAACCCCAAATAAGCAGAATTTCTTTTAAATAAATAAATCCTCAGAAATCTTGTGGAATGCAAGACTTTGGAAGTCAGTGCTATATACTCAATGTTAAATTCTCCCTCCTTTCTGTCTCTTTGTCTTTGATTCTCTATCTATGTCTCTCTGTATATGTCAGTCTCCCTTTGTGTCTCTGGTCTCTCTGTATATTTGTCTGTCTCTCTCTTGGATAGGGCAAAGAGTACTACCTCTCAGGGAATTGTTTCAAATAGAGCTAAAGTGTATACAATATACACTGATGCGACTTTTTAGTTTTTCTGATCTCTTTAGTTTAAAATTGCTCCCCTATACTGTACTGTCCAAATGAATGAATTTATCCATGCAGTGTACCTGAAACTTTTTAGCATTCTGGGAGTATAGAATTCAGAGCTGGAAAGAACCTAAATTGCAAACAACATGTTTCCCTATATGAATCTAATATTTATATTTTAGAATATTTACATGTAGAAATAAAAAAACTGTTATTTATATGTTTGAAATTTTTGCTATATTTAAAATGCCTTCTAATTTTCTTAGGGCTCAGGAGCAAGCCCCAGAAACCACAAGTCATGTCTGGCTGCATCAAGCTATGTATAATCAAGCTATGTATTTGCCTCCTTTATTAGTGATCCATCTAGATTCATAGAATAACTGTTAATGATGGAACAGGTTATTCAATACAAAGTACAATTTCCTTCCTGGTTATTGAAATAAAGATTTCTCATTTCTCTTTAAAATTAAATATTTTTTCCAATTAAGAAGCATAAAATTTTTGATCAGAAATCAAAAGTCTATGAAAGAATATTAATTTGCACTCCTAAGTAGGCAAATGCATTGTGGAACCTCAGTACTAAATGAAGAACAAAAAAAAAAGAAAGTATTCTTTCTCTTTTCTGCGAAAGACTGGTCTGTTAATGATCATTAAAAGAATAGATATAGTAGGAAAAGCTGTTCTAGTAGAATTTCATTCACTAAGATGTCTTGTTTATGAAAATTATATGAGAATATTATAGGAGAATAAGAAATACGTTTCAAGATTGTCCAAGAAAGGAAATGGAGTTCACTCAACTTCAATACAACTGTCCTTAACTAAAGAAACATACAAAACGATGTTTTCTTTTTCTCTTTAAAACATTAAATACAAGGAAAGGATAGTGAGCATCTCACTCCAGGGATTGTCTATTTGTTCTGAAAGAATATTTTGTAGGCACTTTAGAGTAACTGTGGAAATCATAAGGAATTGGTGGTGTATTTCCTATTTTAGAAACTACGGTGCCTTGAAGCAAAAACCCAATTGCAGCTTATTTTTTAATGGAATATCGAATTAAAGTCTTCAGGATTAAGGTTTTCCTGCCTGAGCAGATGTCAGTGACTAACTACTTAGACAAGGCATGGTGGAAACTTGGTCTTCACCACATTGTGGAAGGCTGGTATCCCTAGTAAAGATGAGACATATCATGTCTACCCCATCAACAAGATCAAAGTCTTCTTCTTTAATAGGATCCAATACATGTCAAACCTCATTCCAATCAAATCGTCCGTAAATGAATTCAAGATGAATATGTCATAGAATAATGTGACAGTGGCATCTCAGAAGGTCAGGGGTGGTTGTTCCAACGAGAGAGTCGTCAAATATTAATTCTAGAGCTCCGGAACGAGTCATCTTTGAACAGGATTTACCGGGCTTTGGTGGGGCGGGATGGCCCTGATTTGTGTTTATGCAAGTAAATGAAATACAAAACTCAAAAAATGGATTCATTTAGCCTAAGAATTGAACAAACCTCAATCGTTCGTGCGTTCCTATCCCTCCCACCCACAAATCCCCCAAACCAAAATTAAAAAAAAAAATAAAAAAGCAAGCAACTTCATCGAACACTCACGAGATACTTAATTGGGGGGGAGAAACTTACTTGATTCTTTGAGGGCGTTTCTGTAAAGTCGTAATCTTTTCCTCATTACCAAGGAAGTCTTGTATCTCATTTTCTGACTTTGACCCTGTTTGGGGAGAAAGGGGTGGGGGGAGGGGAGGAAGTAACCAGTAAAAAAAAAAAGAGTGAGTGTGCTGGGAAAGTCTTCCCCCAGCCTTTGTCTGGAAGACTCCTGAAGAAGCCTAGACAAGTGGGAGTGAAGGATGATACTTAGGGTGGACGGCGTCTGCTTCCTTCTTGGCCATTTCCAAGCATGAAGGCCAAGATGGAGACTGAACAGAACTGCCCACTTTTATAGCGTAATGAAGTTTCTGTGCGTGATTTCGGCAGGGGTGGTGGGATGCTCGCGGGGGTGATGGTAATAGTAAGAAGAAAGGCAAATTATTATTCAAACTGCTCAGAAATTTGCACCATGACTCCTCATTGAGGTGTTTTTACACTCATTTTCTAGTAGTTTACCCAAATGAAACTTCGAGAATTTGAAATTATGCTTTGAACTTCCCACTTTAAAAAACAAAAATAAAAACACTATGTTAATTATATGGTTTTCATAAAATTCGACCGGTTCAGCCTACACACTGTGGTCTAGGTAGTTAGGAGACAGAGAAAAGAGTCGGAGCAAATGTTCAAGCTGAGTAGAAACTTGCTTGGCTCACTGTGATCTAATAAGGTGTTCTTATGGATTTTATGCATGTACATTTGTGTGTATGGGTTTACACATTTTCATGGACGCAGACTTCTTATTGCCCACCCCAATTTAAAAATACAAGTTTGCCCCAATCAAGTTGTCTAATTAGAAGCATGGAATTATTTGGCACTGGCAGTTAACTCACTTTCTACTAGGCTGTGAGAAACACAAGATAAATAAAGTGTAATATAAATTCATTAGATTCACTTGTCCCAGATGAGAACTGCCCCACCCTTCTCTTCATCACCTATGCTTAGGCCCTGAGTTCTGGAAAGTCGTGATGGAGAAAGAAGTCTAGCTTGTCAAGCCCTACCCTTCCTTTCCCAGAAGAAGAGGAAGGCAAAAGCCAGAACTGCAGATCTCTTCCCTAATGCAAATTGAATGAATCACTCTGGACTCCCTCTAGACAAACACTACAATCCTTTAAATGGAGGCAGTTTGCCTGCCCCCCGACATTTCAGCAGGCAGAACAAGCCCTGGTTTAACTTGTTGAACCTGAGGCTAAAGGAGATTCTGGCTCAAAGGCCCTCCGATTTCCTATAATCAGGAAATCCCCAGCCTCCCTTCTTGGCCATTTCCAATCCTTCTGCGGCCTTCCATTTTCCCTTTGGCATTGACTATCTTGAGAACGACAGAGAAAAATGCAGGAAGGCCAGATTTATCTTCTTAGAAGTGATTTGGAACATTTTTTTCTTTTTTTTTTTTTCTAAAAGAAGCATATAATTTCCAAAGTTATTTGTTATTATTAATACAAATAACAATCATAATAATACTAATAATAAACAGAGACTTTGAGATATATTTTGTATAGAAGAAGGCTATGCTGAGACCTTTACCCCCAAAAGGGATTGAGTAAAATTTATTTTATATCACATATCTGCTGACGGGCAGATACTAAATACAGTATAGGTTAAAGGAGGCCAGGATGACCTCCAGTGCAGAGCAAAGTGCTTAGATGCCACCTTTTATCATTAGACACTCACAGCAACAATCTAAGCAAATATTATTTGAAACCTGATTCTCCAACAATAATCTCTTTTCTAACAGCATCTACATTAGGACACATGCTACTGCCAAGTGATTAGACATCTGGGAGAAACTTTCAGTTGCTTTTGAGAAACAGATTTTCCCTTCAAACCAGTGAGCCAATCCAAGCTCTCAGAAGCAGAGAAACTTGTGGCTATTTCCCCTGAGGCCTTTCCTTCCTGGCCTCTCCCTTGCCCCACTGCCTCTTATACCCAAATGCTGGGGTAATAAGTGAGTCTTTGGGGGACCAACAGAAGGGTCAGTAGTTAGCACCAGATGCTTGTTTGATGAAGTTATGTTTCTGCCCTACTTGGAGAAAAAGAAGCCAACTGACTCAATCCTAAATCTGATCCTGATCCTGAAGCCACCTGCAAAAGTTGGGGTGGCAAAAAGACTGGACTTGATTTTCCTGACGAGTTTTATTTTTTTTTTCCCCTTCAACCCTTAAGTAAGGAAAATGAAGCCATTGATCCAAACTGAATGATCAGATGGGAAAGGAATGGAGAATGGAGGAAAGTGGAATCAAAAGTAAGGCAGTCCTTGTCTTTGGGGCCGTTTCTCAAGTTAGCCAGGCAAGACACACAAACGCATTTACACACCCCATCACTTGAACTGTGCCTTGTGCACGTGGTTGGACCTAGGTCAGAGGTCAAACTCTAGGCTACTTCCAAAACCGGCCACTTCAAAGGTTTTCGCCTTCAACGCTTCTCCAAATTGATTAACTACATTTGCAACAATCACTGAAGAAAATGAGTGCCTATCTCCTCCAATCTAACCCTGGCTGGCCCCGCCGCCGGTGCCCCAAATCTAAGACTTCTCCAAGACGAATCGGCTTTCTTGGGACAGAATGGGCACAGGTCTCTAGCTTTAGTGTCTTTACATTTTCTTCCTTTCCTATACTCCCCTCCTTCCCACGTCCCAAACGCAAGGTATTCCCAGGGACAATGGGGAGGAAAAAAGGAGTCAGAGAAGACATTTGTAACTACAATTGCCTTCACGCTCTTTTCTCTGCTAGAACTGTGGGTTTAAGAGGTGGTGGTGATAATGGTGGGGAGTGTATTAAAAAAAAAGAAAAGAAAAGAAAAAGAAAAAGAAAAAAGAATGCTACTCTTTCTTTCCTGTAAATGCCCCTCTCATTTACTCCAGTCCCTGGGGCTGAATATCTATCCCCTCCCCCATTCCACAATCCCTCCCCGGGTGGGCTCTGTCCAGTAGACCGCTGGCTGGCCCCGGAATTGGAAGGGAAGCGCCGGCCGCTAGCCAGCAGAGATGCGCTGGCTAGCTCCGGACAACGCAAACCTTTTCCCCTCCAAAGGCCGGGATTTAACCCTTCGTTAGTCTACGCGAAAACAAGGTTTGTGGCTTACAAAAAGTCTCAGGGTCTGGGAGATTCTTTAGTAAGCACTTGGGGAGCTGAGAGGTTGAGGGAAATGACCCCGTTCTGGAAGCGAAGCCGGAGTTCCTAAGGGACAAGTTTTTCGCCGACCACGGACTAATGCAGCCCAGGGGCACGGCTTAAATGCTCTGCGCTTCAAAAGGCGTTTGTTTGTTAGTGACTGACTTTTACACTACTCTGACCTTACACACACACACACACACACACACACACACACACACACACACACACACACACATTATCCCCCAATCTTCCCTTCTGTTCGGCCCGAATTTCAATTCAAATGGGTCCAGCCAGAGGAACTCCCAAGACGCTA
Source organism: Sarcophilus harrisii (assembly GCF_902635505.1). Lineage (NCBI taxonomy): Eukaryota > Metazoa > Chordata > Mammalia > Dasyuromorphia > Dasyuridae > Sarcophilus > Sarcophilus harrisii. The sequence goes on along the minus strand of NC_045428.1, from coordinate 45,316,295 downwards.
GGGTAGGAATCCTTCTCACCCTTTTCAAAATCTTTCCTTTCAGTTCGTGGCAACTTGGAGACTCCCTAACAAAGCACTACTTCGCTCTCTCAGTAGCTTCACTTGTCTCCTTAACATCGCCTGTTCGGCTACCTCAACAATCGCTCTAGGGCAGAGGAAGTTAGCTGCGGCAGCCGAGGGCTTCCCGGAAGGGAAGGGAAGAGTCTATTACTTGGCCCTCAAAAAAAAGAAAGGCGAGAGTGTTCCTAACAGTCTGTTTCAGCACGAGTAAAAGCTACACTTGGCCCCGAAGCCAGGAAGTCTCCAGCTTGACCCATGAGCCAAGATTTGTGTTGGGGAGGGCAGTCAGAAGTCTGGGGAGCTCTGCTTTCTTGCTCAGGATAAAAACGGAGAATACCCCGCACCCGGATCCGAGTTGGGCTGGCGAAGCTTATTGCCTTTGACCTGGGCTAAGTAATTGTAGTCTCTTTCCCCTCGCCCTTAGCCTCATCTCCTCCAAATCCCAACAGAGATGGGGACAGAGAAAAAAAAAATCCTTCGTAGCTTCCTCTGGGGGTCCCACACCCTTTATCCCAGATCTTTTAGAAAGCTGATTCCACCCTACCCCCAACACCCCCTCCTCCCAATAACTCACATCCCCATCCCCATCCCAAACAGGTTCCTTTCCCTTTCCTCACCCTGGATCCCCAAATCAAATGTGGGGAGGGGAGGGTGTGGAAAAATGTCTTGATTTCTATAAGAACCAAAATTTCCCTCCCATCCCTTTACCCCTCTGCCCCCTGGGGAGGAGAGGGAGAATTAAACCAGAAAGTTGCCCATTTCAAGAAGTACCAATCTGCCTTTCTCTTTTCTCAACGTGTCCTTACCCCTAGTTATGAAAAAAAAAAGTGGGGGGAGGGGGTAATGCCACGGTACCTTTCCCCCTCTGGGAAGAGTGTGCCGAAGCCATACCCTAAGGATGCAAAGTTGGTTTTAGCCGGGTGGGGGGAGATTGGGTGCCAGTCCCCTTCTTCCCGCCTGCTTCCCTGTAGCATGCACTTACCCCACTCCACCTGTTGAAGAGAATCCCTCATTTCTGTACATCACTTCGAGGTGGACGATGGGGAAAAAGAACCCCGCTAACCACGTCTTTTGTGGTTCCAGCGAGGCGGTCATCCTTCATTTCTTCTTTTCGGGCTTTCTGGAAGCAGTTAGGGAATGTATGATGGAGCAGAAATGAGCCGTCAGGATGATATTTTAATGGCTTATATGTCACGTTGGTGCATGTGGCTTTGAACTGGAGCCGCTCTCGTTTCCTGCAGAGAGCGCCGCAAATCCCACTTGATAACTTCTACAACCCACAACTTTTTTCCCCCTACATTCACTCTTACCCTGTATATTTTGACGCGCTGGCTAAAAATACCCTCTTGTTAACCTCGCCATTAGGTTTTTACAATGACTGGCCAGGATGAGGTTCTCTCCTCTCTCTCTCTCTCTCTCTCTCTCTCTCTCTCTCTCTCTTTTTTTAAAGATTTTTTTTTCCTATCCCTCTCCCACCTCCCCCTACCATCTCCATCTCACCCCACCCCTCCTTTAAAGGCAAGGACATTTGGATTCGATTTTTGTCCTAGCTATTTCCTGAAGCATTTCTCTAGAGAAAGGGCACAACTCAAAGGGACATTTCTTTCTGAAGTCTTTATATATCTGGGATGGAATGTTTTCAAACTTGCATTTGAAACAGGAAAAAAAAAATCCTCTACATGGTTCTTACATATGTATGTATATAGACATGTATGTATATACATATACATATATTCACCACAAAATCTTATGGAGCCACCCCTCCTTCCCTCCCCTCACTTCTTACCACCATGCCCTGTTTCGGTCAGTGGGTGTCTGTTTCTCTCTGAAAGTGACAATGGGTTGCAGAGATGTAGACTTGTTGCTATAGACATTACATTTGATTTCTGGAGCTGCTATTTCAGCCTCACCACATGGGTCAACTTGCCATCAGGTAATCTCAGACGATATTAAGCCGTCCTGTCTACAAAAGCCTTGGGCTGAACCATAGGTCCTTTGGGAAACCTTAAGAAAGACTTCCTAAATAACATCTCGCCAAGCCAAGCCTCTAACATCGCATTTGGGGGGGGGGGGGGAAGAAAAAAACAATAAAAGGAAATACAAATCGGACATTGGCAGAGGCTTACCCTTGATTTCGCAGTCTTTAGAAGCAGGCGTGCAAATCACACATATTTTCATTTTCTTCTTTGTACCTGCAAGGGAGGCTTTCCTAACAGGCTCCCTTTCAAAGGATGAGTTAAAGTTTCTTTGTTTCGAAATGCGAGTTTAGGGCTCAGATTCCGCTGCAAAAGAGCCAAATGAAGTGCGACACAAAGGCTAAATGGAAGGATTCCGACTCTTGGCTATTGGTGTTTTCGTTACTAGAAAATAATTAGACCTAATGAATATGCAGACGACTTTGTAAATAAACTATGTTATATTTAAGAAAAATATATAGGGAGATATGTTCAGAAGAATGCGGTCTTATTTTAATGCTTAGTATTTTTCGAATGTACAAATGTTTCTGAGTTTAATTGACTGAGTCACAAAGATTTTTCTGCTTTTAAGTACCATACTTATACCTTTCAACAATCATTTTAATATATAGTCAATGGCTCTTTGTAGCAAGAACAAAAAGAAACTATCCGCAGTTTTTCAATAGACTTTGAGCTGGGGAAAGACAGGTTAATCGAGGGCTGTATCTAGAAAACAACCAAGTGTTGTATGTTTGCACTGAATCCAAATGTCTGCATTTTCCTAACTAAATCAAAGGGAGTGTTATTTCTTTTTCTGCTCACTCATCTGAAGGTAAGTAAATTTTCTCTGGCGATCAAAAGCCTGCTCAGCAACAAAGACACCGCCTGCTTTTTCCACCGTCCTGGTGTGGCGAGTTGAGGAATTTCAATAACTGTGACAAGGGTGACTGATTTGTGAACTAGAAAAGGTTTGAATGTCAGAAAATTTACATTGGTCCTATCTATCGAGGATTTTAAATACAAAAAAAAAAAGTATTCGGAGATCATTGGAAAGCTTTATGCAGCCTAAAGGAACAATGAAGCTTTGGAAAATTTACAGTTTTACCTGAATGAATGAGACCCAGCTTCAAAAGGGTTTGGGGGTGGGAGTGGCAATGGAGAGAGATAGGAAAAAAAAAAAAGAAAAAAGAGAGAGAAAACAAAACAAGAATAGAAAAGTGAAAAGAAAAATAACCACAACTTAAAAAAAAAAAACACCATAAAAAACCTAGAAAGTTAAGACCTTTCACCCACCTGCGTTCTGATGGGCACAGGATGCGTGATTTATTTCAGAAAACTGATGGAATGAGCCAGTCAGTTAGTTACCCCCGAGAAATCACGTCTCTTGTAAAGAGAAAGTGAAGTGAACATGTGCTCTTGAGATCTTAAATTATAAACAAGGAGGGGGACAAGGCAAGGGGAAAGGAAAAAAAAAACTTCAAAAGGAGCAAATAACAAAAGGCTCTTTAGCTAGTCTTAAAGAAAAAAGAGAAAGGAAGGAAGAAAAGAAAGTTGCTGAATCTGGGCATTCTGGAAGTGCCTTAGCAATGTTTACCATCATGTTCCCCATCATCACATCATCATCATCATTACCCTGATCATGAAATAATCATCAAGGAGCAGGTTTCTAGAAAAGAAAAAAGAGAGAGTGTGTGTGAGAGAGAAGAGGGCAAGAAAGAAAGGGATCTATGGAAAGATTTCTTTTCTTTTTTTTTTTTTTTTTTTTTTCCGTGAGAAGAGGGGAAAAAAATTTGGCTAAAAAAAAAGTTGCTACTCCTGGAAGCCCTGTTTGTCAAAAGGGGATGTCAAGCTCTTTACAATACCTGGGATTGATGAGCTGGGTGGGCCAATCAGAGGAGAGCTGGAGCTTTGCGCGCCCTTAGTTGGAGAGGCAGCAGGGGAAGGGGGGAGCTCAGCGGGACCAATCCCGGCCCACGTTGCTCCGCACGTGACTCCTCCCCCTTCTCCCATTCATCAAGGGGGGGACGGTGTCGTCTTTTCAATTCATTTATCTGCAGGAATGATTGCCGCTATCAGTCTCGCGCTCACCGCCCGGCTGAGGAGGTGAAAGTTTCTCCCCAGGAAGATAAACCGCAAAAGACAATATTGTGCATGATTTGCGCCTTTTTTTCCAAAAAGCAAAAAAAAAAAAAAGAGAGAGAGAGACAGAGAGAGAAAGAGAGTCGAGTCGGGAGAGAGAGAGAGAGAGAGAGAGAGAGAGAGAGAGAGAGAGAGAGAGAGAGAGAGAGAGAGGAGAGTGGTGGGAAGCTCAGGAGAGAGAAATATCTCTTCCACTTACATTCCTATATGCAAAAAATACGGGAGCAAGTTTTTTGGGGGGCTGCTGAGCTCCATGCTTTTTTGCAGGCAGCCTTGACTTGGGCCTCCCGCGCCGGAGACTAACCCGAAAGAAAGTCTAACTCAGCGGCGGCGGCTGCGGCGGCGGCGGAGGCGGAGGCGGAGGAGGAGGAGGAGGAAGAGGAGGAGGAGGAGGAGGAGGAAGCAGCAGCCTGGGCTGAGGCTTCGGGGGCTTCTTTTGGGGGGCGGGGTGGGGCAGGGTGCCGATTTTTTTCTGGTTCGTTTTAATTTTTATTTATTCTTTTTATTTTTTGGTATTTTTCCGTGCCTTTTCTTGACGGTGGCCGCGGCAAGTTGACATTTGTCTCCTGCTCTGCCCTATTCTGCTTTGCTCTATTTTCGTGGCTATTTTTTTTTGGAGGGGGGGTGGGGGGTCGGAGGGTGGGGAAGGAGATTTTTGGTTTTTTCTCGAGTTCGGGGTGGTGATTGCTGGTTGACTTTCCGAGGTGTTGCCCCCCCCTCCTTCTCCTATTTCTCCTCCTCTTTTTTTTCCCCCTTACGAGGTGAGGGTGGGGGGGCGGGGGAGGCTGGGGCTGGCCGAAGGCGAAGATGCTTCTGGACGCCGGACCCCAGTATCCCGCCATCGGGGTGACTACCTTCGGAACGTCTCGCCACCACTCCGCAGGCGATGTGACGGACAGAGAGGTGGGCTTGGGCATCAACCCCTTCGCCGACGGCATGGGAGCCTTTAAAATTAACCCCAGCACCCACGAGCTGGCCTCGGCCGGCCAGACCGCCTTCACCTCGCAGGCTCCCGGCTACGCGGCCGCAGCCGCCCTGGGCCACCATCACCACCCGACCCATGTCAGTTCGTACTCGAGTGCCGCTTTCAACTCGACCCGGGACTTTCTGTTCCGCAACCGGGGCTTCGGCGAGGCGGCGGCCAGCGCGCAGCACAGCCTCTTCGCCTCGGCCGCTGCGGGCGGCTTTGCCGGGCCCCACGGGCACACCGACGCCGCGGGCCACCTTCTTTTCCCGGGGCTTCATGAGCAGGCGGCCGGCCACGCTTCGCCCAATGTAGTGAACGGACAGATGCGCCTGGGCTTCTCCGGGGACATGTACGGGCGGCCTGATCAGTACGGCCAGGTCACCAGCCCGCGCTCGGAGCACTACGCTTCCACCCAGCTACACGGCTACGGGCACATGAACATGAACATGGCTGCCCACCACGGGGCGGGGGCCTTTTTTCGCTACATGCGGCAACCCATCAAACAGGAACTCATCTGTAAGTGGATTGAGCCCGAGCAGTTGTCCAACCCCAAAAAGTCCTGCAACAAAACTTTCAGCACCATGCACGAGTTGGTAACTCATGTCACGGTGGAGCACGTTGGCGGCCCGGAGCAGTCCAATCACATCTGCTTCTGGGAAGAGTGTCCGAGAGAGGGGAAACCTTTCAAAGCCAAATACAAACTTGTAAACCACATCCGAGTCCACACGGGGGAAAAGCCCTTCCCCTGTCCCTTTCCTGGCTGTGGGAAAGTGTTTGCCCGATCAGAGAATTTAAAGATTCACAAAAGAACTCACACAGGTACAGTAACACAAACCCCAAGAACGGAATATCCCCGTTTGGTCGAGATGTTTGGGAGGGCCGTGCGGGGAGCAAGGCTCCGGCCAAGATCCTAGCACGCAGGCACCGAAGGCTGTGTGTGTGTGTGTGTGTGTGTGTGTGTGTGTGTACACGCAGGGTGGGGATGGGGGGTAGGAAAGAAGTTACTAAGAGATTAGGAAAGATTTTTAAAAGGAGGGAACGGGGAATCGAAAATACAATTAAAAACGAGCAGCTAGTGTGTGTTCGATGCCTTTTTCTCTTAGTCTGAATGCATTTGAAAAAGCTGCCTTAAAGAGAAAATTAAAAAAAAAATAGTTTCTGAGATTCTCCCCTCCAAAAAAAAAAAAAAAAAAAAACCCTTTCTCTCTTCAGAGGAGGGATTTGCCAAAGAGCTAAATACTAAAGAAACGGAGGAGGGTAAAGGCTGCTGAAACAGTGAGGCAAGGGAGAAAGAAATAAGCAGAGAGATTTGAGATCTTTGAGAAATATCTATAGCTCCATACGTATTTTAAAAGACCTTTTCTCTCGGATCCCTTTTTAAACTGGGTTCGGAGTTTAGTGAAAACCTTGAATGAATGTGTATTTTATAAAACGGTGTTGGGAGAGATGTCAATGGGCCCTGAATCGAACATGCCCGTCGTTTCTAATAACCCATGGGCCAGTAGGTAAGAGAATAGTTACACACTCTTAAAATCGCTGATCAGTTCTAGGGCAGGTGTTGCTGGGCCGTCCTTTTTCCTTCAGGCTGTACTCAGAGTGTGGGATTTAGGTTATTGGGTTATCCTTCACTCCAACCGCGGCTGAGATCGACTCTTGTCAACTTTGCACTCAAAGTCTCTAAGTGAAGGAATCGCAGAAACATTTCGTGATATTGCGTTATAAAATATGTGTTCTGGGCGCGTGGAAGGGTGGGAGGTGGGGGGGGGGAGGGGAAAGATAGTAAGGGGAGGGGAGTAAAACATCACGAGAACCAGCCATAAAAGCGGAAAATTAGATAATAAGAGCCCATAGAGAAACCTAGAACACCTTCTGTATCTCCCAGAACCTAATGAGTAGCTGGAGGTTCCAGTCTGGAACAGGGAGCTTAAAAAAAAAGAAAGAAAGCAATTAAAGAAACCCTGCAAATGAAATACTTTTCTATAAAAGGGTCACAGAGGAACTGAGATTAAATAAAGGAAGAAAACAGAAGCAAAAGCAAAACAGCAAAAAGATAATAATGAACCTCAGAACCTTAGAACCTCAGAAACCTCAGAAAAACCAATTTTAAGTTGCAAAGTTATACTTGATGTTTTCTCTTTATTTTGTAAATTATTTAATAAATCAGGTACAGTCTTTCTAATCAATCCTTTCCCCTCCCCCCATACTAGGTGAAAAACCATTTAAGTGTGAATTCGAAGGCTGTGACAGGCGATTTGCAAATAGCAGCGACCGCAAAAAGCACATGCATGTGCATACTTCTGATAAACCTTATCTCTGCAAAATGTGTGATAAGTCCTACACCCATCCGAGCTCACTCAGAAAACACATGAAGGTAATAGCTGCACTCTCGCAGTCCCGGGATCGCTTCGACTCTCTTCTCCCTCTAGGTTATCTTTTGTCAATAAGGACGAGTCCCAGTTCTTCCATTTAACTAGAGAAGACGGAAACGCCAAAGAATTGTTACTTTTAGAGGTCTGGGGCATTGTGGATGGGAAAGTGAAGGGCAAAATGGGCCGGTGTATTGTATTTTTTTTTTTTAATTCTAGAAAAAACTGTTTTTGTTTTTGTTTCTTTTCTCGGCGAGGGTGGTGGAGAAGTAGATAGCTATTTCTTAAAGCCAGACCTGTCTAGATTTTATATATTTTAGTTGGAAACCTTTTGCCGCTAAGATAGTTGCACTCCCTGGGCTCCTTCTAAGTTGACTGTTTTCCTGGAGTGTTCATTCAATGGCCAAGCTCTGTAGCTAAGGGAGGAAGCCGTGGGGTTTTCTTTTCAATCCAAACCCCTCAGGTCCTCTTTCTTTTGTTCGTCCCCCGACCGTATTTACCTTCCTATCCAGTCAGCCAAGGGGCCAAATCCTATCTAATATCCTCGGCGGAACTAGAAGGCTGCTTGCAGAATCTCGGTTCTATCTGAGCTTGGACTATATTCTTTCCTACTTATTACTGCCTAGGAGATCTGGGGATCCAACTTACAGAAAAGGAAAGGAGGGAGAATACGAAGGTGGGGGGGGCAGTGTGATAAGGAAACAATGATGAGGCCATTTATTATTTTTTATAGCCTTAAAAACAATGCTTTATTTCCGTAGGTCCACGAATCCTCTTCCCAGGGATCGCAGCCTTCTCCAGCCGCCAGTTCAGGTTACGAATCTTCTACCCCACCCACCATCGTGTCTCCTTCCACTGAAAACCAGACTACGAGCTCCCTTTCTCCATCCTCTTCAGCAGTCCATCACACGTCTGGTCACAGCACGCTCTCGTCAAATTTTAACGAATGGTACGTTTAAAAACAAAACAGAAAAAAATACAAAAACAAAACCCTATTTAAAAGACTCCACAAAAATTAAGGAACACTGCGAATCAAAACAGAATCATACACACAAGCCCCCATAATCTTAATTTTTAAAAGCTGCCAGTAGACCCAGGAGTGCATAACATGAAGAATCAAACATTTTTTTTTTTTTAATTAATTGTGTTTCTGGGCAATGGCTTGATAGTTAAGGGGTAGGAGAAAGCAGGAGAGAGTTGCCTGACCAAATGTCAACTCTTAGGGCTGATGATTCCAGGTTTGAATTTGATGGGGCTTTTAGGACATCGGCCTTTTTTCTTCTGTAAATACAGAACTATTAGCATAAAATGTACTGTTTGATTTTGTAAATAGTTATATCACAGTTGAAGAGGGAGGGGGGAATCTGTGGAATTGTGGTCTTTGCATTTATGTGGGGGAGGGGGGAGGGGGAGGGGTGGCCAGGGTATGAAGGGGGAGGGGGGTGGGGAGGCAGAAATTCAACTATTTGTACTGAATGGCAAGAATGTTCTAGTAAATGTGTACCACAATGTGAATTCCTTTGTATGATTACAGTCTAAACGTCAACCTAACAGAATATTATTGATATTAATGTGCTTTTTTTGTATAAAGTGCAAACATTTCGTCCCAAAGTCCAGTCTAAGTAGTGCAGTAAAATGTTGTTACAGTCCTGTCAAGAATTCGTATAGTACAAGCCTGGATCTCTCTGCGTGTCAAACTGTTACATTTGTTTATGTAAAGTGATATTAAAAAAAAAAGATATAAACTATATCTGTCCATTGCTTTTGGCAAATACAACAACATAATGTATATACTTCCTAATTTCCATATTTATCCGCATGTAAAGGGCCGGTTATACATGTTACAGATATTCAATATTTATGGATAGAAGAACTCGTATGTAAAATTTAGTTTACAGAACTGTTTGGTAACATTTCGTACCTTATTAAAGATTCTTAAATCTCATTAACCGTGGTAGGACTTTCTTGTGCTCCCAAACCAACCTGCTACAACTTAAACTCTCTTTAGTATCGGCCGCGAAAACTCAGTTTTGTTTGTTTGTTTTCTTTTTTCTTTCTTTTCTTTTCTTTTCTTTTCTTTTTTTTTTTTTTAAACCGCTCTCCCTTCTGTCACTAGGAAGGCAGCGACGGTGTTCTCTATATAAATGTCATCCAGGAAAGAGTCCCTGCTGGCACGAGGATAGTGTGTAATTAGTATTTATATCAAAATTTATGAAACAAATTTTCGGCCGCAGTATAATTTAAATGACCTTTGCAGACATAGAATAACAACCATAAAAATAGCAGAAATAGATTGCATATGCTACATAAATATTAATGTGGGTGAATTGTGGAAGCCGAGAAGCTTTTCCATACTATCCCCACTGCAAATGAACTCTCAGGCTAGCGTCACACTGCCCCCAAATTAAATTAATTCGGGTAAAACATATCAGGAGATTTACAATATCATATTTTAAGTTGCTGTTTTTAAATGAAAACATTTATGGCCATAACTAATTTACATGATGTAGATTCATGGTTTTCCATGGGCCCTTCTTTGTGCAGAAGTGAATGTCCATAAAGACATTTTCCTTCGATCCCTTAAAACGTGATGTTAATTTAAATTAATTACGTCCTATGATATGTTATTATTACTATAATTTTGCCAGTGTTATTAGCTTCCTCCAAAAAATAAATCTAGGGGAGAAGAATTATTTTATGTAATTTGATTATCTTTCTATCTCTTTTATTTATTTCTCATTTACTTAAGAAATTCGTTCCATTGGCTGGCGTTGATACAGTAAATTTGTAAATGAGGAGACAATATAAAAAATCTAAATTACTTGTGCTTAATGACTGTGGCAGAACGCCTTTTCTCTAAATCAGATTGTCTCTCTCGCAGTTAAGTTTGATAGATTTGCTATACTGCTTCCACTAACTTAGCTACGCTTGTTGGAACTGTTGGGCTTTGTTCCTTGTTGTAGCTTGCATGATCGCCCCATTAAGCAGACAACATATCAACAGACAACACAAATCATGAGCTTGGCTAAAGCTGCGAGTGCGTGTGATATGTGTGTCATAGAGTGACGTGCAGAAACTGACCTTCCAGTAAACCAAGATGACACTTTAACAGCTTCTTTAAAGAAATATTATGTGTATAGCAAGTCACTAGGCAGGCATATTAACTGTGAGAAAGCAAGCAAAACTACCCCAAAGTCTGCCATCTCTGAAGATGATGCCCAGTTCCTCTAAGGAGAAGGCAACTCTTTCCAAAATGTTGGTTGATTATTAAACATAACACCCCCATACACACAGACACAGAGTCCTGTAATTTGCTATTCTTTCATATTTTATATTCACATTTATCACTTGGGAATTACAAAAATCTTATTTGAATGGACAGAGATGCTAGCTCTGGGTATATACTTAGTGGATCTGTAGAAATTATGGCATTAATGAAGTTTACTTTTACTTTATCAAAAATGTTATTCTGATTATAAGCTTAATATTTCCTTTAAATGAAAAGAGCGCCACCTTGCAGGGTTGGGAGAGATGTAAAGGAGTTCCAACGGTGGGGACCCAACAATAAAATTTTCCAAGTTGAAGAAATTCATGTCACCAAAAGCCTCCCTCAAATGGCTGTGGGGGGTTTGAAATTGATTACCATTCTAATACCTGAAGGGACTCCAGACGGTTTGCCTAACAATTAATAATTGTATAAATAAGAATAAAAGTAGGTGAGGGATGTAGGAAAGATAACACCTCAATCAACATTCTCTACCCCCCCACCCCCCAGGGATAAGAACTGTCTGAGGATGTTTAATACAAAAGATAGATAATATTGTAACTTGGTTAATGCTTGGTTTTAAAGGACTCTTTTTTTTTCCAGAGTATGTCCTTTAGGATTATTCTGTTAAAGATTTCTGAAGGAAGGTCGTTTCTCCATTATGGAAAATCACCAGTTTATTCTTTGTTGTGTTTCTATTATCTACTTTTTTTTTTTTTTAATGGAGATTGGGAGGTGGGGAAAAGTCCAGCACCGCTACTACCACATAGATCAAATTAGGAAGTTGGAATTTTTTTTATTGGAGGAAGAAAAAAGGTAAATGATGTCTACTTACTAATTTCAATATTAGCTAGTGTTCTGCAGAAATGAATAGCTATTTTAAGTATTTGAGATTAAGCGGGGGTGGGGGGGTGGGAGAAGGGGACGATAGGAATCTATATTTTCCTATTGAATATCTAACATAATCCAACCAGAGAAAAGAAACTTTTGGAGCAGATATATCATATACGAAAACTCCTTTGCATCGTAGTCGTCAATATTAATGATCTAGGCCACCTAAAATGGTATTTCAAAGTTAAATGCTGTCTATTATTTTGTTCCTACCTTTAATGTCTGTTTCTTGAGATATATTTTTCATACTTTTCTTCATGGGCTATTAGGTTTTGAAATACATGAATGTTAGCAGCAAAATATGATGCTCGACTCTATTTCGCAGAAGCTGGAGAGTCTGTCTGTAAATGGCTTGTATCCTGTGTAGTTGTGGGTTGTGATTCAGGCGGAAGGCTCTGTATCCTAGCACACGTTTGCTGCTGTCCTTTTATGCATTAGTCTGTTAGAAACGCTAACAGGGTATTTTAAAAGTTATATTCTGTCCGTGGAAAATATGAAATGGATGCAGGCCCGTTGAGGAAATGAAGTACGGAGAGTCCTCCCTCATAAGTTTAGGTTCATAGAAGAGTCATATAAGTGCACACACCTATGTCATATTGGGTGGCACTTAATAATTTAAAAAAATAATTCTGTCCCCTTTGTTTTCTTCTTCAAAAGTCACCCCCAACTGCTTTAAGCGTTTGCAGCTGATCATTTTCATTTTTTTAAAGTCAAGCATTCAGGTTAACCTTTAAGAAGCAAGCCACTTCCAAAAGAAAGATGTAACCTTTCAATCGGCCCTGTCTGCTTATCATTTTTTTTTTTTTTTTTTTTTTAGCTGACAATAAAAATAGCACTAACCTTCTATATTGGGCCTGGCATTTAGATTTTTAAATTTTTTTTTTTTTATTGGCGAAGTTTCCTGAAACTTTTAAAGGGTTGGCCCGCTGAATCTACCCCTAGAAGCCCTCATCTTACTGGACTATATTCTTCACTTTACCCACCCTATCACTCCTTCCCAACCTTCAAAAAATAGTATTTCACAATCTCCCATACAGTTGTAGGGAGAGATAAAAATTATTTTCTTAGTGGCCAAAAGAAATGAATGGTGGCTAATATTCCCACTTCGTCTTGAAAATAGTCGCTATTTTAGATTAGCTGATAAGTAATTGTATCAATGTGATCAGCGGCAGCGGGGCACCGAGGCCTGACTAGTTGCCAATGATGATGAAGCCTGTTGGGAGTACCTGGCTTTCACCCTTCTCCCCGGCATCCTCAAGCCTCTGCCCTTGTAAGTGGGCCAGCTTGGCTAGGTTTATTTTCGGAGTTTAAGCTTCTAAATTAATATATATATATATATATATATATATATATATATATATATATATTATTCCTTTTCTCTAAGTATAACACATACCCCTAATTTCTGTTGTCTCCCCTTCTCCGCCCCCTCTCCGTTTTGAACTCAAAGCGTAACTTAACACTGGCATTCCATAGACTAAGCCTATACGCTGTATTTGGAAAGGTTGTAGGTCCTCTGAACGACTTGAAGCAGAATGCTTTTAGAATACTATGAAGTCCTTATTGCATTGAAAAAAAAATCATCAGACAAAATGCCAAATTTTCTTAGCTATATTATTTAGTACCGAGAGGCACTTCTCCAACAGCATACACTTTACGCGTGGCCCGGGCTCTTTTAATTTCAACCACAGACATCATCTCTAGCGTTTGCAAATGATCCGACTGAAGCTACCAAAGTTTTCATAGATCAATTCAGCAATTATTTTTAAAGCGAATTATTAATCTATAAAAGGAATAAGAAAAAAGTCCAAATATATGTATATATGAAAACGTATATAATCCAGGCAAAGTTCTCCCTTGAACTCTGCAAGCTTGCTCGGTTCAGCCTCACTTATCGAATAACAAGAAACACGATGAGGCAAACCAGGAACTATTTTTACCGTGCAAGCTGGATTCTGTCATCAATCTGTAATATTTACTTCGGCTTCAGAATGTTAGTGTATAATAACACGAAGTTTCCAGATGACGCGGGTACCGGAGACAGGATTTTTCAAGAATAATAAATCAAATTAACTATCTTTTAGATATATTTTATGGAAATTTGCTGTCTGGTCATGGAGAAGCCGATGACTTATGTCTGTTTACATGTCTAGGTGAACATACATGGCATCTAGCTGCAGACGATAGTTGGGTATACATATTAAGTGCACGTATTTAGGGAAAAATAAGCACAGACACTGGACGAACTATTGAGTGTGTGCTATTTTCTATCACATTTACACCTAAAGCACGCACTAATATCTGCTCATCTGTTGATACATACATATATATCATGATATGAGATTACATGTTTTTAAAATCCCGATTCCTGTCATCACAAAGCTTTAGATCTTAGCAAAACAATTTTTGCACGTTTCTCCTGCGAACATTTCCATTCAGGTTAAAGGAGAGAGAGGAACCCCTAGAAAAAAATGAAAGCCAAACCCCAATTTTCTTCCTGCCTAGCTGACAATATGTTGCCTCTCTTCTTGCGAAGAGTAAAGGGAGGAGGAAGCTGCAGATGGACAATGGGGACGATATACTGTCCCAAAATGATTCCTAGAAAACATGTAGAGGGACCATGTTTCGAGAAAAAAAAATTTCTGTTTGCTTGCTGCATCAGCTTGCCAGGGTTTCTGAAAGGGTTCCCAATGCCACACATGAAACAGGCTGCTCTCTTTTTAAGTACACACACTGCTTAGCTTTGACTGAGGAGACAGCGCGCATGCGCCCTCCCCGAGCTCGAGCACTGGCTCCACGTGCTGTTGAATATTTATGATTCTTTCCCACCTCCTCACTGTCTGGAGAAGGTAACCACACAGAGGCTAAATCATGTGAAAGCTGCTGGCTTGGCTCCCAAAATAGTTTGGTGGGGAATATGCACGTGTTTGTTTTCAGACAGCGCTGGTTTAAGTAAGATCACAATAGCCGGCAGAGTGGGCTCTGAAATCTTGAAGCCCCGGAAACAGACAATGTGCAAAAGCAGAATCAAATCGGGTGGGGGTTTGGGGGGGCGGGGGAAGTGTACAACAAGAGGTTCTCCTAAGTGGCGTCTGACTGCAGCAGTTGGGCTGGAAAATAGCTCGACTCTCCAGCAACTAGATTAGAATTCGGTTTTTTTATTAAAGGTCATGAGATGGAGTGGGGGGTGGGCAAGTTAACGTTGATGACTTTCTCCTCATTTCTCCTTTCTCTCCAAAGGAAGACATTTTTGTTATGGTGACATTAATAACAAGGAGCTACATAATATTGTTGCATTGGTTACACTCTTTGACTTCTAGCCAACTCTCTTAGACTCCCTCGATACAGGGGATCTTAACTCAGACTCCGTGAATTTAAAATTTATTATCCATCCACCGGTTTATCTATCTATCTATCTATCTATCTATCTACTGTCTGTCTGTC
The DNA here is from genome assembly GCF_902635505.1 of Sarcophilus harrisii. Lineage (NCBI taxonomy): Eukaryota > Metazoa > Chordata > Mammalia > Dasyuromorphia > Dasyuridae > Sarcophilus > Sarcophilus harrisii. The sequence goes on along the minus strand of NC_045428.1, from coordinate 45,301,208 downwards.
TGTCTCTATCTCTTTCACAATATGAATATATATTGGATAACTTTTTCCTTCATACTTTCTATGTATTTTATTTTATGTATTCAAAAACATTATTCTGAGAAGGATGCATAGGCTTCCCAGACTGACCAAGGAATACCTGACACGTAAAAGGTTAAGAACCTTGGTCCTAGAAGGCCCTCTAGATTTTACCAGCACTTGCAGACTTAACTCGTGCCTGTGGGAGGAATGGTATAGTTTTCAGCTAGTCTTTCACTTTCTTTCTAGGTGCTTGCCTATGTAACCGTTAAATGCAGTCTGTATGTCTATCAGGTCCTGCCCCTGTCTGTCTTTGTCTCTTTCTGTCCCTTTCTCTTTTCCTGGCTTTTCTCTCTTTTAGTCTCATTCTATCTCAATCTGTCTCTTCTGTCTTATTGGTTCCTTGCCCTCCTTCTCCGAGCTCTCTCTCCCCCCCCCCCCTTTTGTGGATTTGGAGGGAATTGTAAACCATGTTTAATTTAACGGATGCTTTAGGATTTTCACTCGATCCTTCCCAAGTAATAATTGTCAGATCACATATCTGCTAGTTGAGTTCTTTCTGTTAAGCCAAAACGTGCTTTCTGTAGTGTTATGTGAGGAAACTTTACTGGCAGAGGGACTGCAAAGAGTCCAAGAGTCTGGTGGGAAGAGATAGGGGTTAATTTCCTGGATTACTGATTTTCTTCTACTTGTGAATTTAATTGTATTCTACACGGCACATGATATTTTATGGCTAATACTGAAATTCCAAGACCTAATAAGTGTAACCTCAAAGTCGTTTGAATCCCTCTATTTGTTTTTCCAAAAATTTTAAACAAAGGACAGAAGCTTTCCTCTATCAATATGGACCACTAACAAAATTACATCCTTATGGTTTAGGAATCTTTGGGACAAAATCATTTGTGGTGAAATCTGAAAATGTCTGATGGAAGCCTGAAGTTTCTGATGTTTTTCTTTGTTGTTGTTTTTTCCCCTTTCTTTTGGTTCCCAATTGAAGGAGAAGGAGCTATTTTTTTCATTCCTCTCCTTAGACCCTATTCCCAAGCCATCTAAGCTAATGCTGGGGCACCTGCTCTGTTTACACTGCTCCTGAACTTAGTGTCACTGTCGCTAGTTCCATAACCCTGCTGTAACAGGCTCCATCTGTTGCCAAACTCACCTAGGCTCAAGATCAATCCCAAAGTCTTAAAGCTTTTAACCTTTTGGTAAAGTGGCATTGTTTCTGAGAAACTCCAAATACATCTTGACCTTTCTCTGTCCCTTAGAACCCATTCGTCAGAATATGCAGCATGAATGGTAGCTGTAAAAATGACTTGAGATGAAGATGTTCCTAGCCTAGTGGTCTTACTCCTTTACATCTCCTCTCCCTTCCCTACCCAACTCAATTTCCTAATGGCTCTTTTCCTATTTCTGCTGCAGCATAATTTCTTTCCACATTTGTTATGAACAGCTCTGTTTATTTTAGCAAACTGAAAATCTACTTCAAGTCAGAGGGACTAAAGGAGACCTGTCCATGATTAGGAGGATTTTTTTTTCTTTGGCTTCCCTCAGAGTCTCTTAGGAACCCCCCCCCCCCCAAACAAACAAACAAACAAAAATAACCCAACTTACACAGAGCACTTCAGGGGTATCTGACCATAGTTTTTAAGATGGGTGTGCAAACACTTCCATGCTTCCTCCAACTAGCAACTAAAGTGTGGCTCTTGCAGGAAACCCCTTTTCTGATCACTTGTCCCCCTTCTCAGATTTATATCTATTGTTCTCTACCTGGGCATATTTAGAAGAAAACTGCAGGGTATCCACCAACTGATGGTTTAAAAAAAAGGGAGGTAGAAAAAAAGAATAGTTTATTTCTCTAACATTTTCCAAAGGACGACTGTCCAATTCAACCTTGTGATCTTGGGAGGAGGTTTGGGAAAAAGGAGGGGGCAAGAGGAGAGAGAAAGTGGCTTCAGTGTGCCAACAAGCAAGGCATCTGATCTTGCTGCGATAAGATCAGCTTTCTGTTCAGTTCTCCCGGCGGCCAAGTGTTTGCGGCCAGCCGTGGTAACGCGTTTGTTTACAAAATCCCACTGGCTAGAAGGTGTGCTCTCCTTCCAGCCCCTAATTTCCACCCCCACCCCATCACCAGCCCACCGTTAACCCTTCGTGTGCCCTCGCTCCTGGATGCCTGGCGCCTGAGCTGGAAGCTTGGCCTGCAGTCGCTGTGTGCGAATGGGGGCACTGCCCGGCTTCCCAAAATCCTGCGGGAGCTTTGTTTGAGTGGCGAGCAGAGGGTGTGAGCCTTTGATATGCGTCCCCCCCCAAAAAAAAAAAGAGGGAGTGAGGGGTGGTGGAGGAGAAAACAATAATAAAAACAAAACCGGGCTAAAGCACTCCCTCTCCCCCTCGGCCCTCCTTGTTTCCCACCCCCTTGTAACTTTCAGTCTCCAGTGAGATTCTGCGGGGTCTCTCATACTACACACAGCTGCTGGGAATCTTTCCCGAAATCTAGAAAGGCATGGGTAAGTTACAATTTCTTCACAGGAGGAAACGTAGTGCTGGCGTGCTTGTGGGTGTGTGTCCGTGTCCGAGTGTGTGTACGAAGTTTTACTTGTTTTGAACGGACTTGCCCCAACCAAGTCTTGGTCCACCATCGGAGAATACTCAACTACTGTATATTAGTGTCTGAACTCTGGGGAGCAAACAGAAGCAACACGCAGGAGGCAGGCTGCAAAGGTCAGCGAAGAGTGGTGTAAGGTTGGAAAGCAGTGTTTCCCTTTCGCCCCGCTCTCGTTCGTTTTCCATCGAATCTGTCCTTTTTTAACTTTACTTAGGCTATAGCTATTTCATGATTTCGAACTGAAGCCAGACAAATTAAATCCATATTGAATGTGCACTCCACGTCTCGGACAATTATTTTTCTCTCCCTTCCTTCCTTCCTTCCTTCTTTCCTTCCTTCCTTCCTTCCTTCCTTCCTTCCTTCCTTCCTTCCTTCCTTCCTTCCTTCCTTCCTTCCTTCCTTCCTTCCTTCTTTCCTTCTTTCTTTCTTTCCTTCCTTCCTTCCTTTCTGTCTTTCTTTCCTTCCTTCCTTCCTTTCTGTCTTTATTTTTCTTTCTTTCTTCATCTCCCCCCATCTCCTTAAAGCACCTCCCACTCCTAGTCACAACTACTAAATACCTCTGTGCCTCTTGCGGGCATTTTAACAATTTCCTTTTCTGCCACCCGACTGGTATCCCACTTGCAAAGACCTATACTTCATTTCCCAACAGATGCCTAAGAAAACGGACTTGAGTTCGTCACGGAGGTTCATATAACAGTGACATTCTTAGCCTCTTATTGGAATATGAGGGATGAATTTTTTTTTTTAATGGGGGGTGGAGTAGGATGAGGGAGAGTAAGAGGAAATAGGAGAGTGCTTTTGAAAAGGAACATCCCTGTTGCGTATAGTAGCTGACCTTTGGCTGACTTAACTAAGCAGAAGGCCGGGAGTTACTTAAAGGAGGATTTCATACTTTCCGTGTGTGAGTTTGATATAGCCTGAATCTAGAGCCCACTGAAATTAAAGAGAAAATTGTATTTACACTTCTGGAGGAGTAATATAATTTAGAAGGTGAAACCTCCCACATCCTGGAAGGGTGCCCCAAGGGCTCAGAGAATGTTGCCCGAATTCTTCACACTTGTCCCCCGTCTTGTCATTTTGCAGAATTTTAAATATTCCCCTGCAGCACCTAATAATCATCTTCTAATGCACTCCATTCTTAGTAAGGTTCTCTCCACACCCGGCTTTTAATCACTCTTGCAGCTATGATAATCTCTTTTGTGGATTTTCAGAAACTCTAAGGTGATATTGTAGAGTCAGATTTTAAGTCAGAATCTGACTTCACCAGAGAGGCAGACACACTCTGGAGGTGCAACTCACAGGTGTTCCATGCAGTTTTAGAAGTTGAATAACTCTAACTTTTGCTTTTGTTTTGCTCAGGACTCCCTCCCTTCCGCCCCCATTTGCGCAAACTAAATTGAATAGTGATGGTCCTTGTGTTTATTGTGTTTTTATATTGCACCACTTCCCAAAACTGCCTTATGTCTTAACGGTAACATCCCCGTTTGTGTAAATTAGGACCCTTTTGCACTGAAGAGTAATGGAGAAAATATTTCCAGAGATTGTTCAGGAGCGTGGGGTACTTCCTGGCCATTTAATGGAAGCAACGTTTTACTCATAAGGGTGAGAGTTGCTTGTTGCTGTTGTTTCCTCAGACTCAAACGGTATTCATTTGTCCCCTCCCAGACCAAGTACCCCAACAGTGTGCATTGTGTGTGTGCGTGTGTGTGCGTGCGTGCGTGTGTGTGTGTGTGTGTGTGTGTGTGTGTAGGGTGAAAGATTGCGTTTGGGGGCGTCCAGGTATTAAGTTTTGCGGAACTTTCTTGCTCTGATAACAACTTAGAGGGTGGCTGGTGTACTTAATTTGCTGTTACAAAGCGAGAAAATGTAGATTTGTTTTCCTATACAGTAAATTTGATTATTGACTGACTTGCCTTCCTCTAGTTTTTAGTTGGGGGGTTAGGAGCGGATCTTTGAAGGAAATAGATAACTCAAGTATATCCACCGGCACAGGAAAGGGAGGAAGACGGGGATTGTTCTACTTTTATTGGCTTTTATTTTATTTTATTTTTTCTGAAGAAGACAAATTCTGTGCATCGATACAAATGTTTCAATAAGCAATTACCTTCTCATCCCAACTGTACGTTAAAATGAGAGACTGGTCTGGAGAACTTTAGGAAGGCCGTGTTTGTTAGGAAAGTGGAAAAGAACGTACACATTCGAACACAGAAATCAGGTTCAAGATCATTTCTTAAAAATCTTTGCATCGAAGGGCAGCCTGAGAGTGCAGGGACAGCTTCCTCAGGCTGAACCGCTATCAGAGGGGAAAAAGCTGAAAACGAGCATCCATTTAGAATCTAGGCAACTGGGGGGCCGGGCGGCTCGGGCCGATCTAAGGAGATGGGATGGGATGGGATGGGAGGGGGTGGCGAAGAAGCTAGCAAATGGATGGCAGAAGAAGGTTAGGGACGGGGATGGGGATGGGGGAAGGAAGAGAGTGTCAAACTTCTGAATCGAGTTAATTTTAGTAATGAAGTAGCTAGAGACGACTGAAAATTCTGGTTACAAATGACTTCTTTTTTGAAACGTAATTTCCTATAATCTAATCAGAAACTTTAAGGCACAAGAAGATCAATTAAAAGCTAAAACTATAGCTTTAAAGCCTGGATAGCTGAAAACAATAGAAATAATAATATTAGGCTATATTTTTGTCGTTTGTATGACTTTTCCTCTTTTCCTTTGATTACTTTCTTTGTTGATCTCTCTCTCTCTCTCTCTCTCTCTCTCTCTCTCTCTCTCTCTCTCTCTCTCTCTCTCATCATATCCTTCCTCTCTGCCCTCACTTTTCTTCTCATATCTCTTTAATAAAGAGTTGGGGTTTTTTCCCTCCCTGCTCAGACAGAAGCAAGTCAAGCCATCCACGAGAGCCCAATGTAGCTTGGAGAGGGGTCTTTTAGAAATGGCATTGAAACCGTGCGCAGGAAAATCTTTTTCATCTCCTCCAATTCCTGGATGGAAGAGATACAGTCTGCCTCTTAAGCACACCTCCCCCCTCCGCCCCACCTCCTTCCTGCGCCTCCCCAGCCTGCCATTCTAGAGGATGGGCCTTCAACCCTTACGCAGGCAGCGCTGCCACTGACGTCAAATGAATCCTCCCGGTCCAAGAAACTGCAAGACTGGGCCCACATGCGCCTTGGCGGTTATGTCATTAATTATAAGGCACTAAGTGCTGTAAAGAAAGCTCCTGCTATTTAGGCTGCAGCTGATTTTTTTTTCTTTGGGGGGGGGGGTGGTATGATGGTGATGGTGGTGGTGGTGGTGGGCCAAGGATAGGAGGGAAGGGGAGGAGGAACAGCAACCCCAGGGAATCGGCAATTTTTATCTCTCAGCTCAAAAGCATTCCTCTTGAATTCAATATCCTCTCTCTGCGTTTTCTTTACCTCTGCTCTTTTGGGCTCATAATTTTACAGGCATGGCCTATTTACTCCTATCCTATTTTATCTGCTTTTAAAGAAATTATACCAACTACAGCATTTAGTCACTTAGGAGATATATCTGCTCAATTTCAATGTATATTCAATCACGTAGAACGGTGTGTGTGTGTGTATGTGTGTGTGTGTGTATACATACTAACTTGACGTTGCAAGAGAAACTTAGATTCCAAGCTGAGAAGCATCACATGTTACACATACTGCTGTGCCATCATCACCTCCTTGATTTAGTTTGGTTTTTCATTGGTAAATAAACAATAATGCGTTTGGTGCCAGACTAATAATGAAAGTTAGTTCTTTATGTCCATAGTTTACAGACTCACCGTGTTTGGCTTGGAGACAGAAGTCCACTAACTTATCATTCTAGCCAAAAGATTGGGTTTATCTTTCAATTGCAGAAGATGCCATTTTTTTTTGCATATTTCCCTGCATATTCAGTTCTAGACATGCTTTGTTATTCTTCAGAGGATAGGCAATACACAAATCCAAGGTATTCTTATTGTTATTGTGAGGCAAATCCTTGACTGTATTCATCTGCAACAAAGGGGAAAAATAAATCGATGTAATTTATATACTTTGACTCAAAAGAAATGTTTTTTTTTTTTTTTTAAAGATAGAAATAGAACTTGAAGGATTAAAACTAGGACAAAATATTAACAGTTGTCATATAAAAATGATTTAACACTTAAATATTCAGGGATTTATAAGACTGGAATATTTTCCTGTAGTATGTCATAGCTTGGGGAAAAATATGGCTTAAATTTTTTAAAATATGATTCTTGTTTTAAGCATGAATGTACCTGGAATAAAAATATTGCACATGTGTCTATAGTAAAATTAATTCCTGAAACAAGAAATATGCTTTATATTGATGAGCTTTGAGCACATTCCCCCTCCCCCCCCCATAACCAAATACAAGACAAATGTTGTATTTGCATGTGCCTAAATATTGGTGCCACTAAATATAAAAAATTTTTTTAAAGTTTTGAAAATAGAAGATTTTCCAAGCTTCAAGGCAAAGTTTAGAGTATCTCCCCACATGCTTAAGTCTATTTAAATAATTTCCTTCTGTCTAATTTTAATCATCAGCTATGTAGCTTCACGGTCTCTCTTTATAGGATATAATTTTGCTGGGTCTTTTTAATTTCATAAAAGAAAGAAAAACACGTTAAATGAAAAAAAAATTGGAGTGATAGACAGTTGTTCTATCTACATATAAAGACTGGAATAGTGTGGCCTACTCATTTTCCTAAGAAGTACTACCATTTTTCATCCACAGTACTGAGAGTTGTTTAAGTCTTGATGTGTTTTAGCTTATAGATGATTCCTAAGCTTGTTTTTTGAAATAAATTTGAAAATCAATTAACATTGCTCAACACCAATTTAGAATTTTTTCTTCTTAGTTTTTTTTTCTTCTTCATTTTTTTAATTTCATGAGACTCTTAAAAATCATTGGGTGATCAAAGAACAATTTTTATATTAGAGCCTCAAATTTAAATTAAAAGAATTTTAATCTGAAAACCTGTGTTTAAATCTTATCTCTGCTGCTAAATCCCTGGATAACTTCAGCCAAGCCTCTTCTCTCTGAGTTCCAGTTTTCTCCCCCTAAAATGACTGTGTTTCAGTGGAAGGCTCACTTGTAAAATTAAATGCAATGGAATCGAACAAAGTCCTAAAGAAATATCTTAAAGCCCAGTCTAGCCAATCTGGGGAATGTATAACTATTTTTTAAAAAGCAATTTCATCACTTTTCTAAGGTCTGGATTCAATAATAGGCAATTTGTAATTCCTTTTGTTAAATAAATGAAGAAGCAAGAATCCTTCATTTTACTTTTCTTAGTTTAAAATGGAAATAAATGAAATATTCATTGAGAGTTTATGTAAATGAAATAAAATTATATAGTTAAAACCGAAATAAAACAGAAACAATTTCATCTAAGACATGACTCAGTACTTAAAGAAGAAAGAGCTACTCAGTACTGAACATGATTTGGATATTTTTCATCATGTCATAGAATGGAAGAAAAAATAGTTTTTCTATGCCATAAATATAAAACAGTTGCTACAATCCACAGAAGGTTATCTTAAGGAGAAACAAAAAAGTGAGGAGGTTTCCTGTACACTTGACTATTTAAGGACACAATTATCTTAATAACACCTATCCATTTAAAGCCCTACATACAGTGAATACACTTTCTGTACATTTTAAAATTGCTTTGTATGCATATTGTTACATATATATGTATATAGGACCATAGAAAGAACTTAAAATATATTAGAAATATAAGTTATTTCATTGCTGTCATTGATAGCTATTAGATCAATACCTAGATTAGGACAATAACTGGATGGTTTATTTTAATACCCAGTAATTTATCTCTTCAAGGATCTTTGATTCCTTCCTTGTGTAGTATTTCCTCTCATCATTATAGATGACCACCCCTTCTCTGACTTAATAGATCAATTAATCAGTCAATCAAATATTAAGTACTTGCTATGTATCAGATACTGTGCTAAAAGATGGCAATTCAAAGCAAACAGGAACACTCCTCTCCTCCAAGAAATATATATTCTAATGAGACAGACAACATTAGTGCATACTGACAAATACAGAGTAAATGGAAGGTCCCTTTAGAGGGATGGTACTAGCATCTAGGGAATGAGCAAAAAAGTGTCCTGGAGGAGTTGGCACATGAGCTAAGTCTTAAAGGAAGTTAAGAATTCTAAGAGCTTGATATGAAGAAGAAGGACATTCCAGGCATTCAGGATAACCAGTATAAAAGCAGGAAGATGGGAGATGGAGTGGAGATTATCTTCATATTATTTCTTGGTAGATGAAATACTAGCTTTGGTATCAGAACTTCTGTTTATGAATCACTATTTACACAAAAAGACATCACCAGTTTATACAGCTAGACTAATCCTTATATAACGAATGCAATTCATCATAGGTCCACAGATGAACCCTTTCTAGTTTGCTGCAAACTTCCAAAATTTGTATTCCTCTGGAATAGCCTTGCAGAAACTAGAGTTAAAACAATGTTATAATGATCTATCAACTGAAGGATTTTAGAGAAGGTGAACCATTGTATATATCCTTGAATCCACATGCTCCGAAGGTATAATACATTAACCAAAGAAATATTTCAACATTTGCATTTTTAAGAGTGCTGATTTAATTCCCACTTAAAAATCCTTGGTTTCACTGAAATGAAAAATTTTGTTTTGTTTTTATCGATAATAAGCTGACAATGAGGGGTAAACTCTTCCCTGACTTTCTGTCTAGTGTTCATGGCAATAAAACAAACAAGCAAAAAGTCTCAGTATTTTTAAGGGGATGAGAGAAACTAAGTCCTCATTTAGTCTTTTGTCTTTTGGTTGAAAATTATTCAGATGATAAATTTCTAATTCATCACTACTAATAATCAATGTGGTTATTATTTATTGTGATAATGTGGGTTATATGGACACTCCTAGGCTAGAATCTGGAAGAAGAGTTCACTTATTGGTCCATAATTTTTTTTTCTTTATTTTGTGACTTTAAAAAAAATACCATACTCTTCTCAATATAGTACCCACATCTACCCCCTGCAGTGTTCCTTTATCCCAAAGAAAAATAGTTGAGGAAAACCAACAGATACAGAAACCACTTCTGAAAGATTATCCAATTTTTGTTTTAATAATTTACCACCTCTTCATTGAGGTTGTGCTTTATCATCTGCCTTCTTTAATCTAATCTGTCATTGTGTTTAGTCTGAGTTTTTGTGCCTTTTAGTGTTTGCATTTTCAATACTGAAATTATTATGGACATTGTTCTGGTGACCTTGTTTTCACATAGGTATATCATTTTATACCAAAGTATCTCTGAATTCCTCATATTTATTGTTGCTTAAAATGCAGTAATTTTCCTTTGCATTCATAATACCACCCTTCAATCACTTGCATATTACCCAATTGATGGTCACTTGGTACCTGTAGTTTTACATATATAAAATTTATTCTTAACAATATTTTTGTGTATAGGGGCCCATTTCTTTTTCTTATTGACCTTCTTGGGTCATATCCTCATATTCATTCATTTAATTTTGCATTTGTTTATTTATATTTTGGGGGCTGTTGAGGGTTTCTGGGTCAAAGGGTATTAACAACTTAGTAAATTTTCTTGCATAATTAGAAATTGTTTTCCAAAATAGTTGATCAATTCACAGCTCCACCAATAGTGGATAGAGTTTCCGTAGCTTTCCCTAGTGTCTTTTTTAAATAAATCAGAGATGGCCTGGATTCATGCTATTTAAAAAATAAATTTTAGGCAGATGTTTGATGGTTATTGACTAAAGAGCATTAAGAGTCAGGAATTTTAGAGATTTTTCATGTCTTCTAATAATTTTCCCAATCTAAAGTTGGCTCACTTATAAAACAAGAATTATTAGTAAGGGGTTTATTTACTGATCTACATTACAATGTTCCTCATCTTGAATATAAAACTGTCAACATGTTGACTAATATCTCATGAATTTTCAATCTGTCCTGGAAATATTAAGCCATTTTTTCCTCTCCCTAAGGCCAACTTGATTCATTGCCAGCATTTTCCAAGGAAATTTTACATCTTCCTTGTAGCATTAGATAGTCACTCCATGAATTCAAGGAGTAATTCATTCACTTTGATATTTGTGGAATTCAAGCTCTTATATTCAAGTTAAATTCAAGTGTTTATAGTAAAGTAGAACGGATGATTCAGATGATGGTTATTCAGTTTTTGAATCATTTAAGTATCTTGTTTATCCTTTTTGCTGCCTGCTGGTCTTTTGGACATTTCATTGCTTATATAGCTGGATTGGGTATAGGACGGCCCTGAAACCCAAAGTAATCCATTTTTCAGTTAATTGTTCAAGGTGAGCTTGAACTCATAATAGAGATGTTGGAACATTTGTCCCCCCTGGGCCTGTGATCATTAGCCTTTATTAAAATAGAACACATAAATAAAACATTTATTAAACATTTACTGTGTTCTTAGCACTATGTTAAGCACTAGAGATACAAATACCAGCAAACAAAACAGCTTCTACTTTCAAGAAACATACATTCTAATGGGGAAGAATAGTTCCTGATTAGATGAAGCAAAAAGGCAGGGTAGGGAATCCATGCAGAGGCAGCAGTGTTGTTGGGAAGAGAAATCCAGAGAATGAATTGAATAAGTAGAGCAGGGTTTTGGGCCACTCACAAAATGGTTATTTAATCTAGGATCTCACTGATTATAAGAGGGTAGAAGCTTCTTCAAGATAGGTGGGCAACTGGTAAAGTCATGAAGTCCAGAGAGAGCCAGGTCAAGGTGGGAGTGCTAATTGATCTATACTAACTTAAAAATTCATTTATCGTAGAAGGCATTTATTTTATTTTACTGAAATAGACAGAAGTTCTATAGTTCTAAGACAATAATTTCTTTATAAGATAAATTCATATGTAATTAATCAATAATAACAATTGACAAGCTTTTATTAAGCAATTACTAGATATCAGACATTGTGTCTTGGGAATACAAAAAAAGCAACTGGGTCCTGTTCTCAAAGAACTTATATTCTAATGAGGGAGACATATTTAGATACCTAAAATATGAAAGAAACCCAGGGTAGACTCTGGGAAGATAACTTTAGAAGGGAAGGGAGGAGCAGTTAGGGAAACTGGGAAAAATCTTCCAAAGATGGGTAACATTTGACCTAAATCCTGAAAGAAGACAAGGAGTCTTCTAGGAGGCTGAAGTCAGAAGGGAAATAGTGAAGAGTCAATGATAATACTGAGGTTGTGAGTCTGGGTGATGGAGAAGATTGTGTTATACTCTCCATTTATAAGGAAGTTTAGAATAAAACTGAGTTTGGTGAAAAGATAATTTGTTCTGGTTTGAACATATTGAGTTTGATTTGTCTATAGGACCAGCTGGAAATATTCAGTAGGCAATAGGTAATGTGGGACTGGATATAAAGCAATAGATAATTGAATCCATGGGAATGAATAATATTGCCAAGTGAGATACTGTAGAGAGAGAAGAGAAAGAGGGCTTAGAAAAGATCTTTGGGGGATATCAGCAATTAGTGGATTTAATATAGATGAAGATTCAAGGAGAAGGATGCATTAGACAAAAGAAAAAAAAGGTAAGAAAATTGTCATATAATCCCAGAGGGAGGGAGTATCCAAGAAGTGAAAGTGATTAACTGTCAAATGTTGCAGAGAGGTGAAGGAGAATAAGAGTGAAGAAAAAGAAATAATGTTTAACAATTAAACAAACATCGATAACTCAGAGAGAGGAGTTTCAACTGAATGATGAATCCAGAATCCAGGCTTAAGAAGGGTTAGAAAACTGTGAGTAGAGCAAATATATGCACCTTTTCTAAGGAGTTTAGTTGAGAAGTGGAAACATAGAGGATAACAGCCAACAATGATGGTAGAAACTTGGTGATTGCAGGTTTTTTTTTTTTTTTTCGACAATGGCAGAGACATGGGAATATTTTTAGACAACAGGGAAGGAATGAGTAGAGAAGGAAATGTTGACAATTAGAGAGTGGGGGGTAATGGGAATGATACCAGGGGAAATTTGCTGGAGAATACAAGACAGAGCCTTGGAAAGGAGAAGAGCCATCTCTTTATTGGAGACTACACTGAAAGAGAAGGTAGTTGGGGATGATGTCAAGAGGATGTAAGATGGGGGGGATAGAGAAAAAAGGAAAGGCTGAGTGGTGTGTGTGTGTGTGTGTGTGTGTGTGTGTGTGTGTTATAATGAAAGCCAAAAGAGTGGGGAAGAGGTGATTCCATGGGGAAAATGAGGAGAGAAGAGGTTTAGAACTGCTGCTATGATGAATGGAATAGAGAATTAGTTAGAGAGAAGGATTGCTTTGCTTCAATGACGGTACAATCGAAATTAGATAACACATTCATAATGAACCCCATCATCATGGATTCATGATTTCTTCCATATATAATCTGCAGAATATGAGTAGGAGCAAAAAAAGGGAGATTGTGGGAGCAATCTAAAGTTGGAGTTTTGCAAGGCAGTATCAATGACAGTCAAGGGGGCAAGGCATTCAGGAGCAAGATATAGTACTGTAGCGATCAACTTGTTCAACAAGGAGTTGAGATTGAAAAGGAAGGGGACTATAGCCTGGGAAGAAATTGGTATTCTGGAAAAATCCTAGTGGGTGAAAGGATTGGAGGTCACTATGTGGAGGAAGAATGGAGTTAGAGGTTATAAAACACTGAAAATGATGATTTTATAAAATATTATGATCCAATAAAGAATTTAAATGTTGTTTTACATGGAAATGGAATAACTTATGGGTGTTGGCAAGATCAAGGGGATGACTATCCTTGTGTGCAGGCTGAAGAGTGGAGAAGTAAGTCAGGGGAATTCCGTACAGTAGACTGCAGAAGGGGGAAATTAGGCTATTTGAGGGAATTTCAACTTGTAGAATGAAGTGGCCCAGTTGGGATGGAGAGAAAGACTCAACACATTGAAGAAATAGAAAGAGAATAGCTTAGGGGGTAAAGAGATAACAATCATTAAGGTCCTGATTATGTGATAATTTGGACAGATATGAAAGTTAAAAGGAGAAAATGAAATTGAAGGATGGTGGAAGATATCTCAATGATCAGTGAGTTCAGGTATATAGGAGAAATTTTTTTCCCTCCATAATTGAAAACTAGAGTTGCAGTATTGTCAAAAGCCATTCCCATTGTGTGACAGAAGATGAAAGGAGAGAGGGGGAAAGACAGAAAGAGATGGGCAAGGTTTGCAATGAAATTTTGTTAATTATGCAGTATACATTTCATGGGTACAAGGCAAGGGACTGAAAAATCTGGAGAGAAATTCTGAGGAGTAGCTTTGAGGTGAATAGGGATGAAGGAATGGGTAGCTGAGTTTGGGAAGGAAAGTTTGTTCTTAGGGATTCATTATCACTGAAAAGGGAAAAGTAAGATGAACAGGGATAGTGCTAAACCAGTGGGGAATGAGAATAGACAGAATATATTAGTGAATGGAAAGAGGCACACTAAGGAAGGTAAGTGATGAAAATGTTCAAGGATGTGCCTTTAGACAATGTCAAGAAGAGCTGAATTTCCTGTAAGGACTTGGGAAGCAAATTTTATGTAAACTTTCCAGATTGTAGAGGTACTGCACCTCTAAACTCCATGATGCGGAGAAGATATCTATAACTGAAACATTATATAAACATATATGTATATTCATACATAGATATATACAGACACACACAGAGATATATAGATAAAGGACAGTGAGCGCAGTCCAGACTTGACCCAGTTTAAGGAAGGAGAAACTAAATTAAAAGCCTTTTAGGAAGTTGCAGAGTTCTTTTTAATGAATCCAGGTTTTTTTCCTAAAATAAGGACTTACTTTTTTTTTTTTTTTTTAACACCAGTAGTGTCTCAGTATTGTATGGCCACAAATTGCAAGACACTATTTGTCTTTGAAAAATTGAAATTAAAGTTCATCTAAAGGATAGTAGAATGACATGTCATGGAACTAAGCAGGCCACACGGTACATTGAAACAAAGAATTATGAAGGAAAAGTAAAGGATGTAATCAAAGAAATATAGAGATTGGGATATAGATTAGACTTGCGATTTCATTGGAATGGAATATAAATGAGTAAAGTCCCCCATTCAGAACCTTTTTTTTTTTTTTAAATTTAACCTTAACCTTTCCTAAGTTTGAGAATAGCTCTATTCATCCTAGAGCAATAGGGAAGAAAAATAATTTGGACTCATCTTATAGCAAGAGAAGGATAACTAGTAGTTGGTCTTTGTATTCCCTCCATTGTTATCCTTATGATATCAAAAGGGAGGGAGGAAGCCATCTGCTCATTGAAAGTCTTGGCTATTGTGGATCTATAAGAAGAAATAGACAACAAGGAAACAGTTTTCACTTGTACAGGTGGGTGAGGGACTCATTCTGCATCACTGAATAGACCACCCAGAGCAATGAAATCACAGATCCATTTGGATCCCAGATTCCTTAAGTCACATTAGAGTCAGTTAAATCCATGGGCTTTGCTCAGCAGTTTCAGGATTTGACAGTATGTTTGGGGATTGAGAATAGATTGTATGAAATTGGTTTATAAACTTTTGGAGTTCAATAATTATTTTATTTGGAAAAATTCCCACCAAAATTTAATTTTCCCTTTAGAAAACCTTATAAAAACATGTTAAGCCATGGTCTAACTCATCTATTTCCTTATTTTATTATATAATACCAAATACCAAGTAGTAGTCATTAAAAATCAGTTAGATACCTTGGATGCCTGATATTTCAAGGACCTGGCAGAAGTAGAAAGATAGAGTCATGCTATCTGGCTTATTGTAGTGAAATGATGTATTGACCATGACAGAATGCTCCACATAATATAGGGGGGTAATCATGATATTTATAGATTTTAAAATGAGTTAATTGCTATGCCATTGTATTGGAACATTCACTTTGCCCATGGAACGTGGATCCTTGCTGTTCAGTTAGTAGGTGAGTAAAGTCAATATTTGTATCCCCTTTCAGGAATCTTGATTTCTATTTCTTGATTTCTGAGTAACTAGCTGTTCACTTTGTGGCTTAGCTTCAGGAGAAAAATCTTAGGATGTCAGAACCACAAGAGGCCTTGAAAATCTATTAGGTCAAATTGTAGAATCTCCAGTGAGTCACAGATAGAGTACCAAGGCTGGAGTCAGAAAACTTTCAGCTGAAATCCAGTTTCATACACTTATCAGCTGTGTGACCCTGAGCAAGTCATTTAATCTCAATTTTTCTCAGTATCCTCAAGTGTAAAATTGGAATAATAATGGCATCTACCTCACAGATTTGTTGTGAGGATCAAATGAGATAATTTTGCACAGTGCTTAGCAAAGCATATGGAACATAGGTGTTTATATAAATGTTTTTTTTTTTTTATCTTCCCTCCATTCATTCCTCTTTTTGTCTAATAAATGAGGAAACTGAGTCCCCGAAAGGTAAAGAAGTTTATTTGCCTCAGGGACAAAATGCTAATCATGTTAGGAGCTGTAATTCAAGTTTAGGTTCCTGGATACCAAATTCAAAGTATTTTCATCATAATTACGTGTCACTACTTTATCATCTCGATAACAGGGATAATATTTATTCCATCTATTGACAAGCTTGTGTATGGAGGCTATCTAGTCATATTTTAACCTTTCCTCTAAAATGTTATTTTGAGTCTTCTTTGAAAATTTTATATTTTAATTAAAATTTAGTTATCCTTTTAAGATAAGTTGATGTTTTTAGTTTAGTGAATAAAATAGCATCCTTTATGACTGAATATTTAGTATGAATTCTAAAATTGTTTAAAAAATTCTGATGTACATCCTAATAAAAGGTGATACACTCACCTATGTCTGCCTAGCAGGATTGTTGTGAGAATAAAAATGACTTAAATGTGTGAAAGTTCTTTTTGAAAAAAGTTAAATGTACCTTTTAAATGTAAAGAATTATTATTTAACACAGTTATTAAGTACCAATGGTGTCTGAACAATTACACCGAGTATGAGAAATAAGTGTTACAAAGAAATAAAGAAAAAATACTCTGTCCTACAAAAACCTACAATCTAATTAGGGAAAGAGAGGTGATAGTGAAGTGATAGGAAAATACTTATGAAGCAACACATCTCCAGGCTCAAATGATATAGCACAAGCTGGAGACATTAGTGCTATTGGGAAAGAGTAATGATCTAAGGTGAGTGAGATGGTGTTAATCAGAAGAGATGACTTTTCCACACTGGTCTTAAACATGGATTGTCAGAAGGGGAGGCATGGGAGAAATAAAAGTATATATGATCAGGGCTAGTGTTTTCAGGGGAGCCCCAGATAGCTCAGCAATGAGACCTCCTAATTCCGTGAGGATTTAAGGGTGACTGAGAGTATTCCTCAACAACTCAGAGAGATAGTTGAACTTCAACTTCAAATTTCAAGGATTTGTGATTTCCTTCTGTGCCAGTATGGTGCTGAAAACTCTTAAGATTTACCTTGCTCATCTTGGAAGTTTTAAATAGAGAGCTCTCTAAGTCCAAACAGTATTTCTGTTCAAGAACCTTTCCCTTCATTAAGATCAACCTAACTGTGTTCCCTTTGATCCTGCAGTGTATCTACTAGGTCTGTATCCCAAAGAGATCATAAAAAAGGAAAAAAGACCTACATGGGCAAAAATGTTTGTAGCAATCCTGTTTGTAGTGGCAAGGAACTGGAAGCTGAATGGATGCCCATCCTTTGGGGAATGGCTGAATAAGTTATGGTGTATGAATGTTATGAAGCATTATATTCCATAACAAATGATCAACAGGATGATTTCAGAAAGATCTGAAGAGACTTACATGAACTGATGCTAAGTGGAGTGGGCACATTAGCAACAACAATATTATGTGATGATTAACTCTGATGGATTAGTTTTTTTCAACAATGAGGTGATTCGGGCCAGTTCCAACTAACTTGTGATGGAGAGAGCCATCTGCATCCAGCAAGGACTGTGGGAACTGAATGTAGATCACAACAGGGTATTTTCGTCATTTTTGTTGTTGTTGGCTTGCTTTCCCCCTTTCTCGCTTTTTCTTTTTTGATCTGATTTTTCTTGTGCAACATGATAAATGTGGAAATATTTATAGTAAAATTGCACATGTTTAACAATAAAAAATCAACCTACTAACCAGTAAACCTTTATTAAATTCCTCCTATGTGTCAGGCATTATGTCAGGATTTTTATAAACACCGTCTGTGTATGTATGTATGTATGTATGTGTGTGTGCATGTGCGCATATACACATATATACATATTGGTATTAATATAACTCTTATTCCCATAGTCTCAAATTCTTTACCATCACAAAAAGTACTGTTAGAAATTTTTTTTTCATATAAATAAAACACATTTCTCTTTCTTTGATATCCATAGGGTATAGACTTAGTATTGGTCTTACTCAGTTATATTCTTGAGATATTCCTGAAAGTATTGTAGTCTACATTATATTAAAAATTTCCCCTAAGCCATACACTCATAGGCAATATTCCAGAAGACTTTTGCACAAAGCAAGTATCTATTTAAAAGACCAAATAGTATTTTTTAATTGTAGTTTTTTATTTTCAAAATATATACATGGATAATTTTCGACGTTCACCCCTCCAAAACCCTGTGTTCTAATTTTTTTCCCTCCCTTCCCCCCACTCCCTCCTCCATTCAGCAAATGATTCAATATATGTCAAACATGTGCAATTTCTCTATACATATTTCTACAAATATGCTGCCCAAGAAAAGTCAGATAAAAAAATGTGAAAGAAAACAAAATACAAGTAAACAACAATAAAAAAGAGTGAAAATACTATTTTATGATCCGCACTCAGTCTTCACAGTCCTCTTTCTGGGTGCAGATGACTTTCTTTATCATAAGACCATTGGAACTACTCTGAATAACCTCTTTGCTGACAAGGGTCATGTCCATCAGAATTGATCATCATATAATCCTGCCATTGCCATTATAATGATCTCCTGGTTCTGCTCATTTCACTTAGCATCAGTTCATTTAAGTCTCTCCAAGCCTCTATCTTCCTGCTGTTTCTTATAGAACAAAAGTATTCTATAACATTCATATACCATAACTTATTCAGCCATTCTCCAACTGATGGGCATCCACTCAGTTTCCAGTTTCTTGTCAATACAAAAAGGACTGCCACAAACATTTTTGCATATGTGGGTCCCTTTCCCTCCTGTATAATCTTTTTAGGATATAAGTCCTGTAGAAACACTGCTGGATCAAAGGATATGCACAGTTTGATAATCCTTTGGGCAAAGTTCCAAATTGCTCTCCAGAATGGTTGTATCAGTTCACAACTCCACCAACAATGTATTAGAGTTCCAGTTTTCCCACATCCTCTCCAACTTTCATCGTTATCTTTTTTTGTCATTTTAGCCAGTCAGAGAGATATGCAGTGGTACTTTTGAGTTGTCTTAATTTGCATTTCTCTAATCAATAATGATTTAGATTCATATAACTAGAAATTGTTTTATTTTCTTCATTTGAAAATTGCCTGTTCATATCTTTTGACCATTTATCAACTAAAGAATGGCTTGAATTATTATAAATTTGAGTCAATTCTCTATATATTTTAGAAATAAGCCTTTATCAGAAACCTCAAAAGTAAATCCCCCCCCCAATTTATTTCTTCCTTTCTAATTTTGTCTGCATTGGTTTTGTTTGCATAAAAAAACTTTTTAACTTAATATAATCAAAATTATCTATTTTGTGTTCAATAATGAGCTCCAGTTCTGCTTTGGCCACAGATTCCTTTCCTCTCCACAGATCTGAGAGGTGAATTATCCTTAATTCTTCTGATTTGCTTATAATATCACTATGTCTAAATCATGAACCCATTTCAATCTTATCTTGCTATAGGGATTTAGATGTGGGTGAATGCCTAGTTTCTGTACCAAATAGCTTTTAACAAAAAAGTAGAAGTTAAAAAAAATGTTGCCCAGCATTGCATTTCTCTTCTACTCTTGGTTGCATTGGTTTTGTTTGTGCAAAACCTTTTAAATTTAATGTAATCAAAATTAACCATTTTGTATTTCATTATATTTTCTAGTTCTTCTTTGGCCATAAATTCCTCTCTTCTCTTACTCTGATAGGTAAACTATCTCTTGCTCTCCTAATTTGCTTATAGTATCACCCTTTATGTCTGAAAAGGTGTCATTTCTAAAATATATTGAGAATTAAGTCAAATTTATAAGAATACAATTCATAGATATAACTTTGTCATGGATATAATCAAAGGATATGAAGACAATTTTCAGATGAAAAAATTAAAGCCATTTATAGTCATATAAAATGCTCTAAATCACTATTGAGTAGAGAAATATAAATTAAAACAACTCTGAGGTACTACCTTACACCTATCAGATTGACTAAGAGGACAGGAAAAAATGATGAATGTTGGATGGGCTGTGGGAAAACTGGAAAACTAAAGAATTGTTGGTAGCGTTTTAAGCTAGTCCAAACATTCTGAAGAGCAATTTAAAACTATGACCAAGGGCTATAAAACATTGCATACCCTTTGTCAGTTCTGGGTCTTAAAGAAATCATAAAAGAGAGGAAATGATCTACATGTGCAAAAATGTAGCATCTTGTTGTGGTGGCAGGGAATTAGAAATTTAGGGGATGTCCATCAATTGGGGAATAGCTGAGTAAATTATGGTATGTGAAAGTAATGGAATATTATTGTTTTATAAGAAATGATAATCATGCTGATTTCAGAAAATCTTGGAAAGGCTTACATGAACTGATGCTGAATGAAGTGAGAAGAACCAGGAGAACATTGTAGACAGTAATAGCAAGATTATGCAATAATTAACTGTGATAGATTTAGTTCTTTTTAGCAATACATTAATCTAAGACAATTCCAATAGATTTGGAATGGAAAATGCCTTTTGCATTCTGAGAGAACTATAGAGACTGAAGGTGGATAGAAGCATAATATTTTCACCATTTTTGTTTGCTTTTTCGTTCTCAGGGTTTTTTCCTTTACTTCTGTTTTTTCTTTTGCAAAATATGGAACTATTTTAAAAAGTGTCACACTTGTATAACTTATATTATATTGCTCACTTTCCTAGGAAGGGGGAAGGTGAGAGAGGGAGAGAGTTCCAAAAAAAGTTGGAACTCAAAATATTACAAAAAATGAGTGTTGAAAATTATCTTTATAGGTAATTTGAAAAATAAAATATTATTGAATTAAAAGAAAGTAGAAGCAATAGCAAAACAAGATAATACTTCATTTCCCTACTACCATTAAAAATGATGGAGAGTCAAAAGCAAAAATCTTCAGTGAGGTTCAGAAATTATATCCAGAAAGGATTATACAATTATAGAAGTGGACAATTGGGCTTCTCTTGCTTATTGGATATTATGGCATTTGAAGACTCATAGCTATATAAAATCCTGGGAAGAATACTGGTCTTAAAAGTTTACTTTATTCATCAATTTAAAGTGGGGAAATATGTAAGGATTCCCTCCAAGGTGTTTTGGCTGCCTCTGCGGATGGCTGTTTTCATGGTGGTACACCCCATTTGGCCTGGGCAAATATGGTTTATCATTGAATAAGCTGCTTATGTGTTTTTGCTTCTCCTTCCTACCCCACTCAGAATAATTCTAAAAACCATGTAGCTTGAACAGTTTTTTCCCCCATGTTCCTAGTTCTGGGAAATTGAACTGGCATATTGTAGGAACAGGGAAATCTACCTTTATCTCACACCTAATAGAAAAAGAATTAAGAACAGATGATTGTGTATATGGTATGATTTAGATATTCTGGAGGGTTCAGGGTTTCATTGACAAACAGATCTTGATGGAAGGAGAGAGGGATCACCTTATTCATCTTGACAGAGATGGAAATTATGCTTATTTATTCCCCAGATGTTATGATGTAGACTATTGCCACCTAAAGCATAATAATCCCCTATACCAGTACTGACTGTAATTCCTTTCAAACCTGGTAAATGGTCTTCAGAATTTGATGTGCCTGAAAAGGTCATTATTGTTGTTATTCAGTTAATTTAGTTGTGTATGATTCTTTGTTACTGGAACATAGTGCTCATGGATTTTCTATCTTTTTAAAAAAATGTTTCAATAGTATTTTGTTTTTCCTATTACATAAAAATATAGTTTTCAGCATTCATTTTTGCAAGATTTTGAGTTCCAGTCTTTTATCCCTTCCTTCCTTATCTCCATTCTTCCAAGACAGCAAACAATTTGGTATAGATTATACACATTTAATTATTTTAAACATTTTCATATGTTGTGAAAGAAAAATCAGAACAAAAGGGAAAAACCATGAGGAAAAAAAAGCAACCAAAAAAATCAAACAAAAAGGTGAAAATAGTGTGCTTCAATTTATATTCAGTCTCTATAGTTTTTTCTCTGGATGTAGATGGCATTTTCTGTCCTAAATCTATTAAATTGTTTGCATTAATGTATTGCTGAGAAGAGCTGAGTCTTTCATAGATGATCATTGCATAATCTCGCTGTTACTGTGTACAATGTTCTGATTCTGCTCACTTCACTCAGCATTAGTTCATGTAAGTCTCCCTGGGGTTGTTAAGTCTTTCTAAGCTGCCCATGTATCTCTCTCTCTCTCTCTCTCTCTTTCTTTGGCAAAGATACTGGAAGGGTTTGGCATTTCCTTCTCTGGTGGATTAAGGCAAACCAAACTTAAGTGATTTCTCCAGAGTTGTACAATTAGAGAGTATCTGAAGTCAGATTTGCACTCAGGTTCAAGTCCAGCACTCTATCTACTGAGATATTTGTTTGAAAAGATCATTCATTACCTTTTTAAGTCTTTTGATGGCCTCTGCAATCTTAGCTAAGATGATCCTTAGTTTATCACTGGATGAACATTTTAAACCTTTCTAGGTTTGCAGGACCTTTTAGAGTTTATGAAGCACAAGAGCCTAGAATTATCAAGCTAACAGGGGAATAGGACTTGGCTGAAGTGATAGGACTAATGTGATGTTCTCTACGTGCTCCTTTTTGCAGACAGTGTTAAGCTCATTGTTCCTAGCATCAGGACACTAGAAATTCCCCCAAAAGATCTCTGGCCATGGAAAAGGGTTCCACAAGAAAGATCAAGTGGATGATCCACTTATTGCCCAGACTGTAATCTGAAGCCAGAATGCACAATCCATTGGTCTGAGCCATCAGCAGTGGACTCTGCAGATGGATGGTGCTATGAGCCCAGAATTGTGTGGGAGAAAGAGAAAGCTTGCCCTCCATTTATGAGATTGCTTAGTGCGTTCAACGACCCTGAGGTTTTCTGAAACAAAAACATTTAAACCAATATTCCTTCAGTGATATTATATTTAAATCTTCAAATGTCATACTAAGGATAAAAAATTTTATGTCATCCAAAGAGAAATGGAGAGATATAATTCATTCAAAAAGTTTTTATACACTGTCTGCCAGGAGAGATATTAGACATCATGGAGACAAAAGCAAAGTAGTCCTTGCTTTTAAGGCATATATCCTTTTTGGGGAGTGGGGTGAAAAACATGCAAATAAAGATTATATATAAGATGACTTGAAAATAATTAGACAGGGGAAGACAGACACTAGTAATTGGAGACATGCTTCATCAAGATAGAGTATTTCAACCAAATGATATATTGCCAAATGCTATCATACAAGAATCACAGCAGCTAGGCAGTACAGTGGATAATGCTCTAGGTTTGGAATCAATAAGATCTGAGTTCATTTTCTGCCTCAGAAATTTACCAGCAGTATGATCTTTAGCAATTAATATAACCTCTCAGACTCAGTTTCCTCATCTGAAAAATGAGGGAGTTGGATTTGATATTCAGTAAGATCCCTTTTAGCTTTAAAACTATAATTTTATGAAATGAAGTAAAATATAACATGTCCTCCAAAAATATATGAATATGACAGAGGGATCTGGCACATAGCAAGAGTTAGGGATTATATTTGAAACAAAAATCACATCTATCTTCATAATATTCAAAGACTAGAGGAAAACCACCAACATTTTGGGCATTTTCATTTTTAAAGAGAACGGCCAATGAAACACAGATCCTTTGAAGTTTCATTATTCCCATTTTACATATCGGGAAACTAAGGCCAGAGATATTAGAACTTTCTCTAAAAGAGAGTAGTAATCAAAAGAGCAGAGATTTGAATACCAGTATCCTGATTTCTTAGATCAGCACTTTTTCTGCTAGACTTCTTGCTGTTCAGTCATTTCAGTCATGAATGACACTTTGTGATCTTATATGGGTTTTCTTGGCAGAGCTACAGGAATGATTTGTCATTTCCTTTTCCAGATCATTTTACAGATGAAAAGGAAACTGAGGCAAATTTGGCTAAGTGATTTGCCCAGGTTCACACTGCTAATTTCTGAAGTTGTATTTGAATTCAGCAAGATGAATCTTCCTCACTCCAGGTCTGTCACTCTGTCTCCTATATCACCTAGCTGCTCTACTCTACTGTTCAATTTTATCTGCTATACACAACACTTAATAGTAATTTGGAACAGCCAGGTGTTTGGCATTCAAATTCACATTGCACAAAAGGATTTATAGACTTACTTTTTATTTTAGAAAGCATATATCTTCTCCCTTGCTTCCATATAGCATAAGTACCTTGAAGACAGGGATCATTTCTGTTTTATTTTTTGTTTGCCTTACAATAACAGAATGTTTGTTATATATTTGGTGCTTAATAAAAGCTTGGTGAATGAACCATACACTTTCGGTTTCACTTTGAGTGATTCAGAATTTTTACTCTTTGCATATTATGGCATTCCATAAATCATAGAAACTTTATTTAGATTTGATTGCATGACAGAGGTGACACTGGCACAGGACGGCCCAATATGTCATGCCCTCATCAAAGAAGGTGCTGTGCTGTATGAGTAAAATAGAATTGAATTATCTCAGAGGAAATGGGAGATGTGCAAAGTTAAAGAATCCACCCCACATTTTCATAGACACTTTTGTGTCCAATCTGTGGCAGAGTATTCTGAGTTTGTATTAGTCTGGTCAGTCATAGACACACTAACTTGACTCTAACATAATGGTGTCATTTTGGTCCTTTTTGAGAATAAAGGACAACAATCAACCTATTCTGGGAAGAATATTGGCATGAAAAACTCCTATCACACTCATCAGTTCAGAGAGGAAAGATGGAAATACTGGTTCTACATTTTATCTCTCACCAAGGTGTTTGGGCTATCTGTGTAGTTGGTCAAATTTTTGCAGTGGCACAATCCCTTCTGGGCTGTGAGGATGTGGTCTAACTGTGAATAAGTCATTTATCTCTTCTGTTTCTCCTTTTCACCATTTATAATATGTATAAAACCCACATTACTTGAGTGATTTTTCTCCCATTACACTATAGGTGAGCATAACCAAGTTTGAGCCCAGCTGTTGGTCATAAATCATTCTCACACCACCAAGCTACTAAATACATCTGGAAATATAATTTGGCAACCACTAGAATGCTATTCTATATGAACTCTAATTGTTATAAAGTCATTTATACATTATGACTGTTGAGTTTATCTTTATTTCAAGTTCTTATATGCAAAATGCTAAAGTAGATGTGCTTTCTATTGAACAGATACATGATAGCATGACATTTATTGATAAAGAATTATCTTGTTAGAGAACAGATCCTTAAAATTTGGGAACATGCAAGATGCATATCTAGACAACAGCAGCTTGAACACTATCTAGCAAAGGAAGGAATTTGATTTGTTAACTAAACTTTCCATAGACTTAAAATACATTTCTCAATTATTATTATTATTTTTTAAATCTCCATCTTCTCAACCTCTTAAAAATAGAAAGAAGAAAGAAACAGAATTCTTATGATATAAAGATAGTCAAGCCAAACAAATTCTCACCTTGGCCACTTCCAAAAGAACAGAAATAAATAATGATGGAAACATTAATTGCTTATGGGTAGACTGAGCCAACATAATAAAACCGACAAAATTAATTTGCTTGTTTAGTTCCATATCATTCTATCAATGGATTACTTAGTGGAACTAGAGAAAATAATAAAGAAATCCATCTGGATACACAAAAATTCAGGAATATCAGGGGAAATCATGGAAAAAAAGTGGGAAGGAAAGGAATCTACCAATATTAGATCTCAGGCTATACTATAAAATAGTATCAAAACAATCTGAGGGGCAGTTGGATAGCCACAGTGGATAAAGCACCTAAACTGGAATCAGGAAGACCCAACTTGAAATCTGTCTAAGGCCTGGATACTTTAAAAAGCAAGTAGTGTGGAATGAAGATTTATGACTTCATATAGATTCCTTATTTTGTGCTGTGCTTGTATCTATAGAAATACTTTCCTTTTTTTGGTGTTTAAATTCATAACAATATCAAAATTTAAAACAAATTGCAAGCAAACAAACAAACAAACAAAAATCAAAGAAATTTGTCTGGATGGACTAGCCCAAGTTCATATAGCCAATGCTCTTTGGAATTCAAGAGTGTCATTGACTTTTTTTATTAAAATGTTAGTATTTCCTTTTTCCTCTTTTCCTTCCTTCCTTCCTTCCTTCCTTCCTTCCTTCCTTCCTTCCTTCCTTCCTTCCTTCCTTCCTTCCTTCCTTCCTTCCTTCTTTCCTTCCTTCCTTCTTTCCTCCTTTCCTTCCTTCCTTCCTTCTTTCCTTCCTTCCTTCCTTCCTTCCTTCCTTCCTTCCTTCCTTCCTTCCTTCCTTCCTTCCTTCCTTCCTTCCTTCCTTTCTTCCCTTCCTCACCTCTTTTGTCCTATGTAGTTTCATTTAAGATTTCTTGAATAAGAAATCTGAAAAACTGTTTTTATAAACTTCATTGGGATACACATAGAGCTGCCTGACCAAGTGTTTAACCCAAATCACTCTCACTGACTCTCACTCATTGACCAACGATAAGTCCCAAGGCAAGCTTTTCTTGGTCCTTTTTTGGATTTTAATGGCTCTGAATTCAAATTCAAATAAGTTTGAATAGCAATTGTTTCTGTTCTGGCCAGAAACCCAGAGGACCTTCCCCTCCCAGAATGATTGTTTTTTCCTCTGAGTGGACAAATTAGGCCATCTTTTTGCCTACCCTTAAATCACTGTATGGGTATTGTTCAGACAAACTGAAACCTGGTAAATACCTTAATTTAAAAAAAATAACAAACACCAACCTCTCCTACTGCATCTGGGCCCATCTCCAATCATTCTAATTTATGTCTTGTTATTAGACTCAGATGGCTCTGGAGGATAGAGGCTGAAGACTCTGCACAGTCCTGCCTCACTTAAATCCAATTCACTTGCAAGTCAACATGTCACCCTCCTGATGTCATTGAGTCTCTTCTAGAATGAAGGCAAACAACAACAATAATAGCCAGTCAAATGTGGGGACTTGAATTTAGAATTTCCCCACTCTTAGGCCAGCTCCTTATTCACTAACTAATATGCTTTCTCTAGCTTCCAGATATCCCTCTTTCTGTTTCTCCTTCTCCTCTGTTTGTCCTTCTGTCTCTGACTTTCTGTGTGTCTTTCTGTCTCCTCTCTCTTCCATTATCACAATCTTGTGTCTTGACTCTGTCCATGACATTACTGTGTCAATCCACATACAACAGTACATATACAAATAAGAAAGTAACAAATAACTATTTCTGATATGATGTGTTTGGAAAAGGAAATTTGAGAAGGAAAAGATCACTGACAATTGAAGATGGTAATAGAGTAGTTGATACTAACGTAAATGGAAGCTCTAAAACTAGTCAGATCTAATCAGCTCTCTGTCTGTCTCTGTCTCTGTCTCTATCTCTCTGTGTCTCTGTGTCTCTGTGTCTCTGTCTCTCTGTCTGTCTGTCTCTCCTCTCCTCATCCTTGGATGGTACTCCCAATATATTCCTAGCTCTATATAGGAACCTTCAAACACTGTATATAATTAGTATATAAAATGCAGTTCTACCTGGCCAGTGAATGCTCAGCTCAATGCCAGTCAAAGATTCTGATCTCTATCCACAATTGAAGTAATTTCTGAATTTTCACAATAGCATTTTTTTTGTGTGTGAGGAAAAGTTGAAATTGTTTTGTTCTATATTATTTTGTAAGTATTGGAAATGGTCAAAATCTAGTTTCACAATTGGAATAAGGAAACCAAGCCCTCAAGATGAAAGGTTCTCCTCTGCTTTCCAAGACACATCTTGAAATGATGAATAAAACAATGAGTTTTGAAACACCAATATTCTTCCAGAAATATTACATAATTACGAATTACAGAATATCACAGTTTCCAAAAACTGAAATTCTGGATCACTCAAAGAAAAATGGAAAGATGCAAGCTTCATTTGACAAGATTTAATCAAACAATTAAATCTTTCTAGATAAAAATATTTAAATTTTTTAGTTTTGAAAAATGATGAACCTAGCAAATATCAGGAGAAAATGAGAATTTACAAATATATACAGATTAGAAAAAGATTGCATATGGAACTGCAAATCTCCATTGTGTATATTTTATTTTTTCTTTATTATGTATTTAATAAATTCAGCCTATAACTTTCAAAGTTGTTTTGCTTGTCTATGATTGTTTGTCTGTCTTGATTCCATCTGTTATCTTCTGTGCATTCAATGATGCAAAAACATTTCTTGGAAACCTATTATACTCTTTCTCTTCCTTTCTTTTCCCCACCCCCTTCCCATTGAAAAATAGGAAACCCTTGTAAAAATATGCATGCGGAGCGAGAGTAATAAGCCATTACATAGTACTTATATGTCAAACACTGCTAAATGTTTTATGAATTTTATCTCATTTGTTCTTTGCTACAGTCTTATTGGGTAAGTGCCCTTATTGTCCCCATTTAAGAGTTGCAGAAATTAATGCAGAAGTTAAATGGCTTGCCTAGGGTCACAAGTGAATGAAGTCTGAATTGAAGTCATGTCTTCCTGGCTCCTGGACCCAAACAAATGTCCATATTGACTGTGCCTGAAAATATAAATTTTACTCTTTACTTCAAGATATTTTTGGACCTGGCTTTAACCTAAGATATCAAGTGTCATCTCTCTGTATACTGATACAAACACTCTTGAGTAGGACAATTTCTTCTCTTCCCTCATCATCTCCCATAATCTTTACTGTCTGATCCTGTTAGCAAGACTGTGATATGGTATAGAATGAGCTGGACTTGTCAGGGCACCAGAATTCAAGTTCTTATTCTAACAGTTAATAATTTTTTGAGCTGGGCATGACACTTCATCGATCAATTTTCTTATTTGTGAAATGGACAGAAACACCACCACAACCCCCCCCCCCCCAACCCATCATCATCATCTTACCAACTTTCTACTTTCTTGTAAAGAAAGCCTATTATAAAACTTAAAATCTTGGAGAGTCTTACTTCTCCAGCCTGAAACTTTCCCAGTCCCTTACATGAAGTCTTTCTGGATCAATCCATCCTCAATGAGAGCTACTGGGGTGGGCAGGAGAAGCCTCCCATTTCCCATCTCTACCCTTCCTCCAACATGACACCGACTAGAGTCCTGTGCTTTTGTGCATTTCTTCCTCAGCATTTTCCCACTGGAAGTAGATTCCTTCCTCTCTCTTTTCCTGCTTTAATATTTAATACCTGTAGGACTCCGGGCAAGTCACTATCTTCTCATGGCTTCAATTTACTCATCTGTAAAATGAGATTGAATTTCAAAACTTCTAAAACCCCTTTCAGCTTCCAAATCTGGGATCCTAAATCTCTTCCTCACATGTGCTATCCATTTCTGGTTTCTCACTAAAAATTTAGCTTTATCCTGAAGACACCTCATATCTTAGTGTCCTCTCCAAGGCTGGTTATTTCTTCTTTTCTGCTCCCCATGCCATTTCCATCCACACAAGACCAAAGAGAGGAGATGGCATATTTCTTGTTCCTCATTGCCACCATTGCTCAGCAGTCCCCATGAAGCCCTTAAAGTCTACTTCATTTTCCTTAGATCCTGAGTGTCCCAATCTCTGAGCTTCCAGATGAGTTTGACATCTGGTTCATAGTCTCCTGTGACTCAGTACAGCTTTACTTGGACCATCCTAGACTTCTCAATTCCAGTTACTGAATTATGTTAGACACTTCTACCCCTCTGCATGCACGTCAACAAAATTTGCCCCAGGTGTCATTCCTGGTTATATCTTTCATGTCAGTGGCAGCTGAAAGCAAAATTTTGAGCACTTGTCTTTAATGAATTCTGTATTTGTCATGAACAAATGAGTGAATGAAAAAATCACTTATTAAGTGCTTACTATATGCAAAACACTGTGTTAACTGATGGAAATATAAATAGAAAAGTAAGACTGATTTCAATAAGTTCACATGGGAAAAACAACAGTTCATAGAGAATGTATTAACACTAGAAAGGCTAGAATTTAATAATACTTCAAAGGATCATGCTACGGTCAATTAACAGAGAATATTTTTTTTTAAATCCATAAGGAAAAGAAAATATAGTAGGATGAAAATTAAATTTCAAAATAAAGTTGTAACACCTTTTTTAAAAATCAGTATTGTAGCATTCTCTATAAATAAAAAAGGCTCCATTATTCTTAGGGTACACCAGTAAAAAGGATGGTAATGAATCTTTAGTGTAATTGCTACTGACAAAATCAAATCAGTTTCTCATGTTGGAAGGTATCAAAGACTTTGGTAGGTAGAATTTTCCTTTCTGGGATTTCTGTAATGATGGTAGAAGCATTCAAACAAACAGTTGGCCAGGTCACATCTCCATGGGGATTTTTCCCTAGATGATGGCTATGGGACTGGACTGGAAAAAGGGTCATCAGAATATCAGGCTAATAGAGTTCAGAATGAATCCTTCCCTGCTTTCCAAAGGATAAGAATTGCTTGGTTATAGAAACCCTCAGATCATTGCCAAGCTTTGGATAGAATGTAATTGTAAATTATAGAGACTATATGAAGGAAATTGTAGCTCTTAGGCTATGAATGCACTATTATTTTATTATTTAGTAGAAATAGTCATAACATAGTATATGATAACAGTGCATGATGCTATCTTAAAACAATAATTCCTGATGCTAAGTGAAATGAGCAGAACCAGGAGATCATTATACAAGGCAACGAGAAGATTATACGATGATCAACTCTGATGATGGTGGTTCTCTTCAACAATGAGATGATTCAAACCAGTTCCAATTGTTCAGTAAAGAAGAGAATCAGCTACACTCAGAGAGAGAACTATGGGAAATGAGTATGGACCACAAAAAGCATTTCCACTCTTTCTATTATTGTTTGCTTGCATTTTTGTTTTCTTTCTCAGGTTTTTTTCTTTCTTTCTAGATCTGATTTTCCTTATGCAGCAAGATAACTGTATAAATATGTATAATATATTGGATTTAACATATACTTTAACATATTTATCATGTATTGGATTAATTGACATCTAGGGGAGGGGATGGGGGGAAGGAGGGGAAAAGTTGTAACAGAAGATTTTGCAAGGGTCAATGTTGGAAAATTACCTGTGCATATGTTTTGTAAATAAAAAGCTATAATAATAATAAAAACAATAATTCCTCTGCATTCTCTCTCTTTTTTGGATGCCTATCATTACTTTGATCTCTTTAACCTAATCAGACAAACACTGGGCTCAGGGCTCAATTTCCCAAGATCAGATTGCACTATGCTTTGTCAAGAGTACATTTTATTTCCTATGAATAAAAATGAAACATTAAAAACAAAACAAAACAAAACAAAACCTTCCTGGTCACTTAATATACAATAGCTACTAGTTTCATTCTCAGCTTTCCTTGGCCTAAAGTACTGAGGGTTTTTTTTTTTTTTTTTGAGTTGTTGTTGGGATGCCAAGATTTAGGCTTAGAATCCTGAGTTCCTAATGTTATCCTTCCTAACCCCCCAAACAGTTTATCACTCCCAAATACTTTCCAGTAAGAAACCTCTTTTTCCTTCTAAGTAATATAATTCCCCCCTCTTGATTTAGTATAGCCAAGTGAGACTTTGTTCAAGTTAAGAAAATTTGGATAAGAGCTGCAGACAATGTTCATATTTTGAATTTAGTCAAAGACTATTTGCTGTTTGGGAGACCTACAATATCTTTCCGTAGAAGAAGCTCTTGGTCTGTTAATCTCAGGAGTATGCTAGCAGGATCATTGCTCTGTCTCTTCTGTAATCCTTTTTGCTAAAGAGATTTTTCTTGTAAAGGGTGGACGAATTTGCTTTTGGGATTGGGGGGATGCTACTAAGGGAAATAAATTCATGTTGTCATGACTGCTTTGAGAAACTAAGCTCTAGTTGGGCCTTCTTAAAAGAGGAAATATATAGCATTTCATTTACATTTGGGGGAAAGATTTCTAGATAGTCTTTTGGGGCTGTTTTGCCAATACTAAATGTTTATCTGTAGCTTTTAGCAAGCAAAAAATACCCCATAGCAAGGGGCTGTCTATTCTTGAGAACAGCTACACTTTTTTTTTCCACTTATATTTTGTTTCAGAGGCCACAATAGTGCTATCCTTATAAGTTTTAATTTTTAAAAAAAAAATTTACTATTTACATGATTGTACAGAGGATTAGACTTTAGATATTTAAATACAATTAAAAGACATTTCTGAAATGATGCTTTGTCTTCTGGCTTTAAGTACATTTATTTTTTCTTTTCATACTCCTAGTCTATAAGCTTTCTGAAGGGAGGAGATGTTTCTTTATATCTCTGTGTCCCTCTTGGCAACTGTTACAAGGTCTTGTAATAATAACAATGATTATAGTTAGTATTTTTATAATGCCTACTATGGTGAGACATTGTGCTAAGCACTTTATAAATACTATCTCAGTTGATCCTCATAACACTGGAAGATAGGTACTGCTGTTACCCCAATTTCCTGATGAGAAAACAGAAGTAAACAGGGGTTAAATTGCTTGCCCAGGGTCACACAGCTAGTAAATCTCTGAGTCTTAAATGTTTGAGTCTTCTAATGCTTGATACAACAGAGATCTTTTCTACATTAATATAATTATTTAATATATTATCCAATATAATATAGAATATATTCATGTATTAATATAATTAATAAAATCCTTATGCCTCGGCAATAAGAGTCGAGAAAGAGATTAAAGGAATCAGAATAGGCAGTGAGGAAACCAAACTATCACTCTTTGCAGATGATATGATGGTATACTTAGAGAACCCTAGAGATTCTACAAAAAAGCTATTAGAAATAATCCATAACTTTAGCAAAGTTGCAGGTTATAAAATAAATCCCCATAAATCCTCAGCATTTTTATACATCACCAACAAAATCCAACAGCAAGAGATACAAAGAGAAATTCCATTCAGAATAACTGTCGACAGCATAAAATATTTGGGAATCTATCTACCAAAGGAAAGTCAGGAATTATATGAGCTAAATTACAAAAAACTTTCCACACAAATAAAGTCAGACTTAAACAATTGGAAAAATATCAAGTACTCCTGGATAGGTTGAGCAAATATAATAAAGATGACAATACTCCCTAAACTAATCTATTTATTTAGTGCTATACCAATCAGACTTCCAAGAAAATATTTTAATGATCTAGAAAAAATAACAACAAAATTCATATGGAATAATAAAAGGTCAAGAATCTCAAAAGAATTAATGAAAAAAAAATCAAATGAAGGTGGCCTAGCTGTACCTGACCTAAAACTATATTATAAAGCAGCAGTCACCAAAACCATTTGGTATTGGCTAAGAAATAGATTAGTTGATCAGTGGAACAGGTTAGGTTCACAAGACAGAATAGTCAACTATAGCAATTTAGTGTTTGACAAACCCAAAGATCCTCAATTTTGGGATAAGAATTCATTATTTGACAAAAACTGCTGGGATAACTGGAAATTAGTATGACAGAAATTAGGCATGGACACACACTTAACACCGTATACCAAGATAAGATCAAAATGGGTCCATGATTTAGACATAAAGAATGAGATTATAAACAAATTGGAGGAACATAGGATAGTTTATCTCTCAGACTTGTGGAGGAGGAAGAAATTTGTGACTAAAGATGAACTAGAGACCATTATTGATCACAAAATAGAAAATTTTGATTACATCAAATTAAAAAGCTTCTGTACAAACAAAACTAATGTAAACAAGATTAGAAGGGAAGCAACAAACTGGGAAAACATCTTCACAGTTAAAGGTTCTGATAAAGGCCTCATTTCCAAAATATATAGAGAGCTGACTCTAATTTATAAGAAACCAAGCCATTCTCCAATTGATAAATGGTCAAAGGATATGAACAGACAATTTTCAGATGATGAAATTAAAATCATTACCACTCATATGAAAGAGTGTTCCAAATCATTATTAATCAGAGAAATGCAAATTAAGACAACTCTGAGATACCACTACACACCTGTCAGGTTGGCTAAGATGACAGGAAAAAATAATGATGAGTGTTGGAGGGGATGTGGGAAAACTGGGACACTGATACATTGTTGGTGGAGCTGTGAACGAATCCAACCATTCTGGAGAGCAATATGGAATTATGCCCAAAAAGTTATCAAACTGTGCATACCCTTTGACCCAGCAGTGTTTCTACTGTACTTATACCCCAAGGAGATACTAAAGAAGGGAAAGGGACCTGTTGTTTGTGGCAGCCCTGTTTGTAGTGGCTAGAAGCTGGAAACTGAGTGGCTGCCCATCAATTGGAGAATGGTTGAGTAAATTGTGGTATATGAATGTTATGGAATATTATTGTTCTGTAAGAAATGACCAGCAAGATGAATACAGAGAAGCTTGGAGAGAATTACATGAACTGATGCTAAGTGAAATGAGCAGAACCAAAAGAGATCATTATATACAACAATACTGTATGAAGATGTAATTTGATGGAAGTGGATTTCTTTGACAAAGAGACCTAATTCAGTTTCAATTGATCAATGATGGACAGAAGCAGCTACACCCAAAGGAAAAAAAAACACTGGGAAATGAATGTAAACTGTTTGCATTTTTGTTTTTCTTCCCGGGTTACTTCTACCTTCTGAATCCAATTCTCCCTGTGCAACAAGAAAACTGTTTGGATCTGCACACATACATTGTATCTAGGATATACTAGGACATATTCAACATCTATAGGACTGCTTGCCATCTAGGGGAGGGGGTGGAGGGTGGGAGGGAAAAATCGGAACAGAAGTGAGTGCAAGGGATAATGTTGTAAAAAAAAATTACCCAGGCATGGATTCTGTCAATAAAAAGTTACTATAATAAAAAAAAAATAAAATCCTTATGGATATGGCCTGATGATGCAAAATGAACCTAGATGACATAACATTTTTTTTTAAACTGGGGAGAAAGGTGTAGTCAGTGCCCTCTTCCCTATGCTTCCACTCTGAGCACATCTCTTGTAATCTCATAGAAGTTTGAATTTACTTCTGGCCACATAAGATTTAGGGACCGGTTACTATTTCAAGATGATCTTAGAAGTTAAGTGTTGGATGGAGTGCCTTCCATGTCTTCCATTTAGTCTCAGCCAATGTGACCATCAGTTCTGTTTTGTGTATTTATTCCTAATCTTAAATGAATACGGATCCTGGGATGGAAAAGTTCCAGTGACCTGATACCCACCTTTCCCCAGGAAGTTCATTATTGTGAAAAACCTCATCATCCTGCAAGACCCCTCAGTTCAGGTATTCCACCTCCACATAACTTCTATTCCTATGATTAGAGGATGGACTCATGAACTCCAAGCCCTTCACTTACATTTCAATTCTCACCTGACTGTACTAATCTGAGACTTCTTTGAAGAAATTTCTCCCCTTCCCCTAGCATTTCCACTTCCTTTTGTGTGTCTTCTTTCATTAGATTATAAACTCTGTGAGGGCAGGGACTGTCCTTTTTAAAATTTGTATCCCTAGTGCTCGGCACAGTACCTGGCATCCAGTGAGCACTTAATAAATGTTTACTGATTGACTGACTTTATGAGTTCTGAAAAGTCAAGAAGCCTTTTAGCTCAGATCTTCCTGACTTCAATCCTAGTGCTCTATCCACTGTGCCTCCTGCCGGCCTCCATCTAGTTATGAAATCATTACTCAATAAATATCTTTTGAGTGGAAAAACAAATCCAAAACTAGTCCTCGGCTGGTGTTATATACTTGCTGTTTTAAAATGTCTTTCCAAGTGAGAAATTTAAGTTTATAATGTGAAATCTTGGCTCCTGTGTAACAAGGGTGTACATGGAGGGATCCAGCTATCTTTTTTTTATTCTAATTTATCTTCCTACTAAGCAGGAATATATTCTTTTTTTTTGTTTGTTTGTTTGTTTTTGACTGCAGGACTCGTAGCCAAGCCTGGTTCAAGACAAAGTCTTGACATAGGTAAATATTGTCTTTGTTATTACGATTCTTGTCTTTATTTAACTGAACCCTATGACGCCTAAGGCTGTAATTCCTCACCTGGGGATGTCTTGCTGCCCTGTAATACCCAGATCTTGGCATTTTAAGTACCTTCCACTGGACTGGCAGCTATCTTTTAGCTAATTCCTTCAGGCAACAAAGTGTTAGCTACTTAATCTTATGTCCTGATACTGACTAAAGACATCTTAATTTGGGTTTTTCTTCTTTGTAGAACCCATTGTTGCACCTCAGATGTTGGGAATTGGAATCCACATAACAGAACGTCATGCAGATATTGAGTATCTTCCCTTACAATGGGCTAGGTGAGAAGAGGGAGGGCTCCTCATTTTCTTCAGCAAACAACCTTTTATAAGGATTTTGGCAAAAGGGGAAGCTAAAGATGAAGAAGCAAGTTAATAGGGAAAAAGGACATTTTTTTCAGCAGTACAAATCAGATCCCATGTCTCTCTTATTATCTCTAGGATAAATATCTTTGAGAGGGCTCATTATTATCTGATTAATTTCTATTTTTCCATTATTTTTATCCGTTAATTCCATATATATCAGCTCTACTAACCTCTTTGCTCTTCATCAGACATGACCATTTGTTTATTGTCCTATTGCCTTTTTTATATCCTATTATTATCCTATGCCCTTTGTCTGATAGTCTCTTATATTTAGATTTTTCTCTCTGTCCTTACCTCTACTTCTCCAGAGTCCTTTGCTTCCTCCAGAACTCATTTCAAGGGTTACTTTCATCTGGTGGGCTATCCTAGTACTTTCAATTATTCCTGCCTTCCCATCCAACATTACCTTGGATCTGCTTTGGATATGTCTTATACATATTATATATGTACATATTGCCTCACCAACAGAAATTATATTTCTTAAAAGCAGGAACTGCTTAATTTTTATCTTTGCATTTGCAATGCCTAACTTAGTTTTTGGTGCACAATAAGTGCTTGATAAATTCTATTTCCAAAATTACCTGGTTTGAGAATTAGTCAAGAATTTTCCCTCATTGGACCATACCTTATAGATATCATGGGAGGTTATTAGTTCACATATCTGAAAACAGTTAACAACTTTTTTATTTAGAGTAAGAATAGAGCATCAGTAACACGAATCATCTAAATTAGGGCCATACTTTCAGAGTAGGGAGGAAAGTAAGCTTTTTTAGACCATTTCTTCAAAGCATGTAGTTATTTTCTCAAAAAAGAAAATGGAATATGGTGATACCTCCTCTTTCTTCTCATACTTTAATTTTCTTTTATTTGCTGCAGGTAAGAGGGGTAGCCAGTGTTGTGGATAGTTATCTGTGTTTGGAGTCAAGAAGACCCAAATTCTAGCTTCATCTACATCATGTTAACTGTGTGACCATGAACAAGTCACTGACCGTTTTGTTGCCCAGTCCCACCCCTATGTCTGATATTGCAAATTACAGAGGAGAAGCCCATCTTCATTGGTGCAATGAGTTTCTATTCTGGTTGTGACTCAGTCTTCGTTATCATTTCTTTCTCTAAGAAGACAAAAATGACATCACTGTGTTGGAATCAAGGTACTATGATTAATGGGACACTATGATCTCAGAAGGTTTTACTATAGGTTGCATACAAATAGTCCACGTGAACATTTAGAGAGAATGTCTCTAAATTGCACATCTCACATTATTTTAAGCTTGGGCAAGTGTGCTTTGCTCTTAGGTACAGTGCCTTCTTTGATGTGGACACGCCATGCTGAAGGGTTCTCTGCCAGTGGTTCTTTCATGTCATGAAATCAATTATAAAGTTTTTCAAATAGACCTTGAGAGCATCCTTGTATTGCTTTTTCCGACCTCCATGGAAGTGCTTGCCTTATGAGAATTATCTGTAAAATGATCTTTTAGGCAAACGTATGTTTGCAATTTGAATCACTCGGCCAACAGTTTCAGTCTCTGCAGTAAAATTGGAATCCTTGGCATTTTGGCTCAAGAAAGGATCTTAGCGTCTGGTACCTTATCTTGCCAGGTGATCTTTAAAAATCCTCCCAAGATAATTAGAATGGAAGTAATTAGTTTCCTGGCATGGTTTTGGTATCCCAACCAGGTTTCACAGGCATTAAACAGTGAGATCAGCATATCGGTGCTATAAACCTTCAGTTTGGTAGGTTGTCTAATGTCTCTTTTCTCCCACGTTTTCCTTTGAAGTCTTGTAGATTCTGAGCTAATTCTGGCACTCACTGTGTCAACCTGATTATCGATGTGAACATCCCTGGAAAATACACTGCCAAGGTAAATGAACTTTTTGCCGTAAATGAATGAATGCCAAGGTAAATCAACAGCCTTCAAAACTTTTCGATTTGCTATAACGGAGGGTTCCATGGACAGATGATGTGGTGCTAGCTGGGGAGGGGGGAACCTCTGTTTTCTTGGTATTGATTGTTAAGCCCAAATTGGCCCAAACAGCAGACAATTGATCCAGACTTGATTGCATCTCAGCTTCAGAGGCTAGTCATCTTCAAACAGAAAATCATATACCAACTGTCCCTCTGCTAAACCAATGAAATGGGAGAATGTTGGATGTGAAGTCAGAGAACCTGATTTCAATCCTGACTTTGCCAACATACTACCTGTGTCAAATCGGGTAAATAGTTGAACCGTTCTAAGCTTCAGTTCCATAACTTTAAAGTGAGGGAGTTGGAAGAGGTGGTCACTACATATTAAATCTACGATCTTGAATCACAAGTGGGGACAACAGAAAATAAGTAAATTTTGTCTTTAGTGGGTAAGTACTGACCATAAATCCTAAAGGGTGACTATAATCAATTCTTATAAGAAAGAGGTGTTTCTCAGGCCCACATTCAATTTCCATGCTTCAGTCCCTCTTTGCTTTAACTCTGCCCACATGCTGGCTTGTGGCAGTGTTAATTGGGACATTCTGCTTTTTGTATCTGATGTCGAATGTTCACTCA
This sequence comes from Sarcophilus harrisii, assembly GCF_902635505.1. Classification (NCBI taxonomy): domain Eukaryota; kingdom Metazoa; phylum Chordata; class Mammalia; order Dasyuromorphia; family Dasyuridae; genus Sarcophilus; species Sarcophilus harrisii. The sequence continues at coordinate 45,262,240 of NC_045428.1, read as the reverse complement.
ACTCATTTACCACAAAATTAAAAAAAAAATGGAGAGACTGAACACAGCCATTAGAGTTGTTGTGAATAATTTGAGTTAAATGTAAATGTAGAAAGAAAATAGGAAAACTACTATTAAGTACACCTTGCCCTCTGCAATTGAATACAATGTGGATTTACAATGTTAATTATTTCCACCATCTATCTGTTTAAAAGCTGTGAGCTGAAATATGAATATGTCAGGTATTTAAATACTAATTCACTTTTAAAAATCTCTACTTTATTAAAATATCATTATGCATATTTGAAAGTTAAAAGTCGGGAGCAATGTAGATACAAGGGTAAAAATCACATTTATTGTCCACTGAATGTGATGGAAATTGAATTTGTCAGGAAACTGATTGATATCTCGAAGTGTTTTGTTTTCAGTGACTGGCACTGCCGAGTTACAACCATCTATCATCTAACAGGTAATTAGTCAGATTTCTCATCATGAGCCTTCAATCCTGCTGTTTTATTATTGAAACACCACAAACCAGTCAGCATTTGAATGCAGATAAAGTTCTCTGTCATGTTCTTAAGGACAAAGAAAACATTTTGCAATTCTGCTGGGGTGAGTGTGAATAAAAGTCACTGCAATAGAAATCTGCTTCTTTGATTGGAGGAGAGATGAAAATCCAGAGGGATTCTCCATTTGTGAGCCAAAGATGTTCTCCAAAGAGCCAATTGAAATGATCAACTTTTTAAAAAAAATATAAGGCACCCAACTAGAACACTTAGAGGCCTATATCCTAAAGATATTAAAGAAAGAGAAAAAGGAAACAAATTTTACAGCAGCTACTGGAGTAGCCCCAAACTAGAAACTAAGAGAAAACGTCTCTCCTGAGGAATGCCTAAATAAATTATAATACATGCATTGGATTAAGTTGCATTGTATAATAAGATGAGATGGTCACTTAATAAAGGAAACTGGAAACCTCCTAGTGGACTCTAGTAGATCTCTTTGAACTGGTGGACTCTGATGGACCTCTATGAACTGATGTAGAGTGAAATGAGCAGAATTAACTATTGCAATAATAGTGTAGAGGTACAACTTTGAAGGACTTAAAACTCTGATAACACAATGATAGACAATGAGTTCCGAGGACTGAATATGAATCATCTACACCCCTGTTCCCCAGCCCCACCTCTGTCTCTTGTCAAAGATGTGATAGACTGAAAATACTAAATGAAATGTATACATTTGAACATGGCTAATGTGGGAATCTGTTTTACTGTAGTTGGTGTATTTGTTTTAAAAATTATTTTATTGAGAGAGGTGATGAATGCTTATGTAATTTGTTTTTATGAAAGGAAAAATGATGTTTTAACAAAGATTGCCTAATATCCACATTTGAGTTGGACGATTATTCTCAACTGCAAAGTTAGAAGACCTACAATTTGTTGGGCTAAAAGAAGTTTGTGTTGAATAGCTTTTTGACATTTTGTCTTGATTTTTGGTGGTTATGGAACAAGGGAATAACATAATTAATCACAACTGATCACTTAAAAGGATTATTCTTCCTGCATATTTATTAGTCCCATTCTAGGAGGTAGGAACAAAATCTATAGGAAGCCCTAACTATAAATTATGTTGCAATAAACACTCCAAAATGATGTTATTGTTGCTTTTAAATAAAAAGTTATTTATGAACTAAAGGCTAGAATGCCTTTTTCTGGGATCTGTTCTGGGGTTTATTGATGGAACCCAGCTGTCAATTTAATTCACAACCCTGGAATGCCAGTGATGTTGCTAACTTCCTAACATGGAGTGCTATTTTCATGACTTAATTCAAAGATCATTTGCCATCTTTCAAAGAAATTTATCTCATAATGTCTCAGCTTTCCATAAAGTCACAGGACACAGTAGTCATTAACTCTTAATGAGTTGTAAATATAATGTCTCTTCCTGGAACTTTCAGTGGTGGGCACGCATAAATTTACATGCTTTCTCAAACCTGAGCAAAAAAAATGGTAATTCACTGCAACTCACAAAATATTTCATATGTGGCACACGAGAAATTATATGAAAAATCAACCAGTCCAGGCAATCTTTTAACGCAAGTGCCCTACCATCTCCTGTGGTAGATTAATATTTTCCCCCAGAATGAACATTTTAACATAAGTTGATAATATTAGTACTTAAGAGTATAAACTACATCCCAGTTTGATGGAGGGAGTAAACCCACTTTTGTTGTTGTAGTATCTTTTAAATAACATATGTTATGACTTTAACTAACAACATTTCACAAGGAAATTGATCTGCAGCACTTTAGGTATTCTACACTTCTCCCTGGAAACAAAAAACTCTAATGGCTAAGTTACCGAGGGAATTAATGCATAAATCTGTTCCTTGGCGCTGTTTGCCATTTATAGAATGCATGAAGTTGAATAGTGGCACATATTAGACAGTCTGCAGAGGTTCCTAGATGTTTCAGATATTAAATGTTGTCAAATCTTCCAGCAAGTGAGCTTTGTTATACCACTGTTATACATACAACACTTCATGGCTCTGGGGCTGAATTTTCATTTTTCTTTTAGTTGATTTATAGGGGCCACCTTAGTGTCTCTCCTTTTGTTATACCAAAAAAAATATATCTTTAAAAGAATAGAAGGAAAACAGGAAGAAAGAAAGGAGAGAAAGAAGAACTAAAGGAAGGTAAGAAGAGAGAGAAGGGAAAGGAAAAAAGGAGAGGGAAAGATGGAAGGGAAAAGGGGGGAAAAAGGAATAAAGGAAAGTAGGAAGGTGGGGAAAAGGAAGGAAGGGAAGAAGAAAGAAGGGAAAAGATGAAGAGCAGAAGAAAAGGGAACTAGGAAAGAAAGAAATGAGGGAGGAAGGATAAGTTGGTTCTTTAGTCACCTAAACAAAATTAGCTTTATTTTTGAAGAAATCTAGATAAGAATTTTAATTTTTCATATAATTACTTGACCATTTTCTCTGATTTAATTCTTATTCTTATTTGTTCATATTTTATATATATCTATATAGATACAGATAGATATATTTCTATATCTATCTATCTATCTATCTATCTATCTATATATGTTTATATAGCTAAGATTCCTATATGCAAAATTATAGCAGAAGGGAACATCTCTTAGGGGTTTCCATCAGTGTACTGAAATTTAGAGAATATGGGCTACATATGAACTTTTTCAACAGATAAGAACAACTGAGTTGAGTGGTTAGGAAGAAAAATTGGTGAAAATAGGAAACTACCAGATGTGATGTGTCCTCCCTACAACAGCTAACTTTACCCCAAGTGACCTCCTCCTGTTCTTTTATACTCATCTGTCTGGCAGGCTCTCCAGTAGCAGATATTTGGTCTCCAAGTGTCCCACTGTTTCATCTCTAGTGGATTCTTGTACTTTACAGTCTTTTCATCCTTTGATTTCAGTTTAATGTCTTAAGAAGAGGACTTGGGGGTACTTTTCATTCTGAGAATACAGTTTGTCATTTTGGAGCATGGTGGACTCTGGCTGTTTTTAGTTACTCTGCCCAAACTCCACAATGTCACTTGCATAAGGGAGGCAACAACTATTGGTTGGGGCTACCACATATAGAATATCTATGTTTTTTAAGTTGGGAGAGAAGTTTTAAGGGTCATTTCTTTATCTTTAGAGGGTGCTGAAAAGATATCGGGCCTTGAAGGTAGTAGAAACCTAAATGTTTATTGATTGATTTATTGATTGTTTTAGTACTTCCAGGTCACTCTCTGATTTCATTTGTTAATGGGCACTGCTGTTGCCTCTGTCTGATTTATCCATTGGTAGACTGGTAAGAAAACAGAAGGGAGTGTACTGGAGCAAGGGATCCTGTCAATTTTCTATATATCCAACTGGTGATCTAACATCCCACTGCAGTTAAATGAATGGAAGAAACAACTGTGGTTTTATAATTACCATTGATATTAGAATCAATCAACAATACACTTTTATTAAATGCTTATTACATGTCAATTACTGTGCTAGACACTAAAATGTCATTGTGATTTTGTTTGACTAAATTTCTCCAACTTTAGTAAAATGGGGAGTCAGATTACATAATTCATTTAAATTAATAGTAATAACAGCAGCTAACATTTAGATAGTACTTACTATGTTCTGGGTACTGTATTAAACTCTTCACAGTAATTACTCATTTCATCCTTACAACAACTTTAGCTCCATTTTTCAATTGCAAAAAACAGAGGTTTAGTGTTTTGTCCAGGATAACACTACTCAGAAGTGCCTAAGGATGGATTTTGAACTTAGGTCTTCCAGACTCCATACAGAACTTTGCTTACTGTTGTTACTAAACATAGTCACCTTATACCTAGCCTTTAATTGTTTTTTTTCTTTTTAAATAACCTACTATCATCTTTCCAAATCCCCTTTCACACAATTGCCAAAATAACTTTTCCAAAATATCTGGTCAGGTCATATCCCTTGCTTAAAAATTTTCAGTGTCAATGCCATTTATAGACTAAAATCTCCTTTTTTTGACATCAAATGTACTCACCATTTTCTACCTCTTTTTCTAGCTTTATTTCATATTTATTGTCCCTTAACACATTCTATTCCAACTAAATTGGTTTACTGGTTGTTCTCTGAGTTACTCTACATCTAACTATCTACCTCTATGATCCACTGGAGCCAGCTTATGTGACTGGAGAACCTTCCCTTTTCTTCCTTCTGATGAAAGACTTCTTTTCCTGAAAGGCTAATGCTTCTTCCATAGATGCTTCCTGATACTCCCAATTAAAAATGATCTAGTCTTCCTCAGTTTTTTCCTAAAGCAATATTCTAGGTCCTAAGGATCTGTAGACAGGAATCAATGTTTTTACCTTCAAGAAGAGTCCACTCTGCTGTACTGAGAGAAATAAATAAAAAGTTAATATAAAATACTTTAGAAAGAGATAGAATGTTAATAAGTTGCAGAGAGGTAAACATTGGGGAAATCCTAAATAGCACCTGACTTCTTAGCATATATCCCAGGTTAGAAACTGTAAGTGACTCAGAGGGATTCATTGAGAATATTCAGTACAATGAAATCAGAAGATGGCTTTGTTGTGTGACCAGGAGCAAAATATTTCTCTGTCACTTTTAGTGAACTCACTTGTGAAATAAAAATAAAAAAATACTTGTAGGGTTAGTATAAGGAAAGAATGCTCTTGGCAAACTTTTCAGCCCTTTTGGGAAGCACACTGAACTGGAAGGGCTCTTAGATTAATGGATTACATGGAGTAGAATACTATGCAGCTAAGAAAATCTCATAGGGTCTAGAGACAAAGGAGCTACAAATTAGTATTTGTTCTGAACATCTAAACAATACAATGACTCTCAAACTGATCCAGATTATTAGAAGCTGAAGTATAATTCTACTTGGACTCACCCTACTTTTCCCCATTAGTATAGATTAGGTTTCCTGATACATAAATAATATCTAGTTCTACCATCATGATTAAGCTTAGAAATTCTTTCGCTACAAATGAATCATTTCTGGAAGTTGTTATTAATTTTTGGAATCATTGGGATAGACCATAGCAGTTGTTTTTGTTTGAGGGTATTTCTGTAGGTCACACATTGTTAGGATAAATACTATTGCAATGGGAGTCTATAGAAAATACTGATATCAAGGTCCCAATTATGGCCTACGTGTTTCAAGTTATATTTGATATATGATTCCATTAGAACAAACAAGTTATACAGTTTCTTCAAGATTGTGATAATAGAGTTTGTCATATATATGTATATATATATATATATATATATATATATATATATATATATATATAAAATAGAAGTTTCCCCAAACCCATTTTCATCAAAGGAAAACACAGATACCAGATAAGGAAATGAAAAATATACATGATGTGAATAGAAATTGATTTCCTTGGATGTGGGGAAGGTAGGGGATCAGTCCACTGGCTTGTGATAGAAAGTCTCACTAATTGCTTTGTGCCTTTCTGTCTTACATCTTTTGTTCTAAGCTACACAGCTTCCTATTATTTTTGATATTTAGCTGAGGAAATAGTAATTGTATCAAAGAAAACCTTTCCTGCTTATACAACCTGCCAATGCAAATATCCCCAGTTATTAATTCATCAACTCATACATAATATATGCTCGACTAATTTTGACTTCGCATTCAGTTTTATCTGAAGGCCACATTCTGCCTTTTTGCATGCACATGAGCTGATGTTTTTGATAGGCTTTGCAGCTGCTTGAATAGCAAGAGCTAGGTGATTATCTGTTAAGCCACTGCTACTTTTCTGGCAAGATCTGGGGGTGCAAGATATTGATTTTTTTCAAAGACTACTGACATTCACAATGGTGGAGGTGTGTAGTGCAAGGAGGTGGAGAGAGGAGGAAGAGCAGACCTCAGAACCTGTTCAGAGAAGTCTTCAAAACGTGAATATGTTCAGAAGTTAATCTGCTTTCCATCTGACCTCTGCACCTTTGCAGGATATATACCTGAGCTAAAATTGTCTTTGATGCAGTGACTGGGAGATTGGACTCCTTCTCAGGCTAGAAAATGTAACATGGGTTGTTGTTGTTTTTTACAACAGCTTTTCCTATATCCAGTTTTTCCGGGCCAAAAAGGACAAGTAAAGAAATGCCTTTTATCAATGCTGGTCAGTATGTTCTGTCAGTACCTGGTATGCGGTAGGTAGGTGGTGAAGTGGATAAAATAGTCTCTCTGGGGTCAGGAAGATTCTTCTTCCTGAATTCAAACTGACCTTAAACACTTATTAGCTGTGTGCTCTTGGGCAAGTCACTTAACCCTATTTGTCTCCATTTTCTACTCTGTAAAATGAACTAGAGTTTGAAATGACAAACTACTCCAATATCTCTGCCAAGAAAATTCCAAATGCGGTCACAAATTCAAAAATGACTAAACAACAGTAACAACCTAAGATCTGATTTGTAGTCTTATGGAGTTGTCCAAACACCAAAGGTTAGGTATTTTGTCCAGGTTTACACAGTTCATATACATTACTGTAAAGACTCATGTCCTCCTGGCTTACAGCCAGGTCCCTCTCTACTATCCCATACTGACTCTTTCCAATCATCTATGAGTTTTAAAATGCCACAAGAATGTCCCAGGAGTAGGGATAAAACAAAAACAAAAACAAAAACAGATGACAGTTTATTTCTGGACATGGACATGATTCTGAGTAAATATAATTTGATTATCTTTAATTTGTGTCTAAATTCATGTAACTGCCATTGAAAGAGATGTTGTATGATTGTAATGGGAATCATATTTCTTGCCTTCTCAATGGGTGGGAGAAAGGGAGAGGGAGAGAGACACTGTAGAACTGAAAATAAAAATAAAATTAAAATAATAAAAAAGAGAGATGCTGTGGTTGATAAAGTGGTAGCTTTGGAGTTGGAATGCTGCCTTATGGATTTATTGCCTGTTATAAATCTAGGCAACTCATGGAAACATCAATGTCCTCACCTGTAAAATGGGAATAGTAATAATATTCATCTCTAAAGGGCATTATGAAGATAGTGAAACATTAATGTATAAATCTTAATTTTGCAAATATTTTAGTTTTATACAGTTGTTAGATCTTCATATACTTTCCCCCCCAAACTATTCAGTTATATGTGACTCTTTGTGATCTCAGCATTTTTGGCAAAGATGCTCGAGTGATTTGTCATTTCCTTTTCCAGATCATTTTACAGATAAGGAAACTGAAGTAAACAGGGATTTTCCCAGGGTGTCACAGCTAATAAATGTCTGGAGTCAGATTTGAACTCATGAAGAATCTTGCTGACTTCAGGTCTGACACTGTGCACTATGGTGCCACCTAGCAGCTCTTCATGTGTTAACAACTTATATGGCTTTGACTTCAGATAGGAATCTGTTTTTTCAATAATGTCCTCAATGGAATAGTCTTGGCCATTTTGAAACAATTCATAATCTCGTCTCAATTTACCTTGCCAGTTTGCTTTGCTTTCACACTTTTACATTACTCTGTTGCAATATCATTTCGATTTCAGTCAAACTATACTATTCATTATTTTTCTAAAATGGGTTCTTTTTCTCTCTCTCTCCCTCCCTTCTTTTCCCTCTCTCCCCCTCTCTCTCTCTCACTGTTTCTCTCTCTCTCTCCCTCTCTCTTTTTCCCTCTTCCTCTCTCTTTCTCTCCTCCCTCTCTTCCCCTCTCCCTCTCCTTTCCCTTTCTTTCCACTTTCTCTCTATATCACTCTTTGTCTGTCTTTCAAAGTCTCTCTCCTCCTTCTCTTCTCCTCATATCTCTGTCACTGTTTCCTGCTCTCTATCATTGTCTCTGTCTTTGTCTGTCTCTGCCTGTCTGTTTTTTCTGTTCTTTCTCTGTCTCTGTCTCTGCACTTTCTCTCTCTCTCTCTCTGTCTCTGCACTTTCTTTCTCTCTCTCTCTGTCTGTCTCTCTCTCTCTCTCTCTGTCTCTGCACTTTCTCTCTCTCTCTGTCTCTGCACTTTCTCTCTCTCTCTGTCTCTGTCTCTCTCTGTCTCTCTCTCTCTGTCTCTCTCTCTCTCTCTCTCTCTCTTTCCATCATGGTCTATTGTAATCCTTCACTTCCTTCCCTGTCTATTTCAATTTTGATTCCCTTCATAAAAGTCACTTTTCTATTCTGAAGTAAGTTCCTTGGGGACAGAGTCTGTTTCACTTCATTGCATTTGAATTCCCAGTATCTACAGTAGAGCTTAGCACACAACAAGTGCTTAATAAATGCTTTTAAAGTCTGACTTTCTACTATCTACTATGTCTTATGCACTAAGCACATACTATTTTTATGTTTGTTTCCTTATGTTTCCCTGTCAGTTCTGCTTTAGGGGGCCGTACCTTATTTATCTTTGTATTCTCTTTCCCTTCTCTCATGTCAGTGTTTAGTACCTAGCATAGTGATGTGCATGGAGTAGGTGCTTCATGAATATTTGTCAAATTAAAAAAAATGTGGAAAAGTCACTATCTAAAGTATAAGTTGAATCTTCAGGGGTTCTGCATCCAGTCATAATGGAGTATATTTCCTAGATGAATATTCATCACATTGTTGATAGAGTTCTACCACATGGAATAAGCCATATTTAAAGCCGTGGGTTAATATGCTGAATATGCTATCTTCTGGAGAGTTGTAATTAAAAAGTAGTAATATGTTTAAAAATTTGACAGATATTTTGCACATCTTTTTCCTTATTTGTTCTGGAACTATACTTTCATAAATACAGAGAACTTCCTTGGTGAAAGCTTGCTTTACCAACACAGATTGGAATTACAGTTTTGGAGAATTGCCTAGGGATATTTAGAGGAGAACTATCTTGCTCATAGTAACATTGTCAATATGTGGCAGATCCAGTATGTTTTTCTGACTCAAAAGCTAGCCGACTTTTTGCTATTTGATGCTGCCTTTCCTTTTATATCAGGGTGTTCAGAATTTGTAATTTTCTTTGAGTCTCCTTTAAAATGTATTTATTTGTATAACATCCTCAAACAGAAAACTGATGCAAGTCTATCAGCTTGGGCTTTGTTAGCATGTTTAGTGAGAGTTAAGGGATAGCTATCTGCAAAACAACTAGGGAACTCTAAGATCTGTACCAGAATGAAGATTTATAAATGACGGATACATGTTATTTTCAGTTTAAGAATTACTGATGCTTTTTGTGTTTTATACCACTACTATTCTTTGATAAACCATTGAGTTGTTCCTTTTAGCAAAGAAAAACATTCAAGCAAAACTGATCAACAAAGCAATGACTTTAACAAACTGTACAACATTTCTCACTCATTGACTTCCCCTGAAACCTTCCCCACAAAGAGAGTGTTTCACTATCTTTTTTTTTTTTTTTTTGGTGGAGATCAAGTAATCATTGCAATCAGAGCCCAGCTGATTCTTTCAATGTTATTTCTATTTCTATTATTTTAGTCCTTGTTTCGTTTGATCTCCTTTTTGGTTTTGCTCTCTTTGCTGTGTGTTAGTTCATATCGGTTTTCCTATTTTTCTCTGAATCCCATGTTCCTTTACACCGATTACCACTGAGGGAGAAACCAGGAAGATTCATATTCCTTAAGAAAGTCATATCTGGGAAATCAGCCTGAGCAATCTGGCTAGTTCAAAAACTTCCCCATAATATTGGAGATATTCTGTTGATTAGTATGTACTCACTGGGAGTTCAGAGATTAAAATGAAGATGAAATATACCAAGCCAAGTTTCCATTTTGCAACATTTACCTCTGCTATCCCCAAACTCTTTAAAATAGTTTTTGGAATGACAAATTGTTATTTGAAATAATTCATATTATAAAAAGCCACTACAGCTCCTTCTATAAGCAGTTAAAAGTTTGAGGGTTTTATTACTAGTTTTATTTTTATATTGAGGTAATCAGTCACATTGAACTTAAACTAGAGTTGACATTTGATGTCCTAATTATTGACTTCTATATATCTTCCTTGGGGGCAGACAGTATAGCAATTTACCTGCTCACAACTTCTATTTTTATGTTCCTTCTGCCCTCCTTCATTCTCTCTGTTGTAGTTATTTCCTCATCATTTTTCAATACCATTTCCAGTTTTCTACTGTCATCTCCTACTATTGCTGATAATCTTTATGTTTTGGATGTCTTCGCTGATGTCATTAAGTAAGGGTTACTTCTCCACCCAACTGGAATTCTCAATGCAGCAATGGGAAACCTTGGGGGAATATCATGTAAAGCTGGAAAATTACACACTAGAGTTTATCTATTGATATACCCATGATATCACTGGCCGATTTTTGCCAGCATAAGGCCAACCATTGCATCCAGCAGGATGTTTTCTTTGTTTCTTCCTTCCTTCCTTCCTTCTTTCTCCTTCCTTCCTTCCTTCCTTCCTTCCTTCCTTCCTTCCTTCCTTCCTTCCTTCCTTCTTTTTCTCCTTTCTTTCTCCTTTCTCCTTCCTTCCTATCATTCATCCATTCATCTATTCATCTATCTATCTTAGAAAATCTCCCCATAGGAAGAATCAAGTTTAATCTCTTTTCCACAACAACCTTTCAGATAATTGAAGAGAATGACCATATCATCCCACCTAAACATTTCTAATTACACCAGCCAGTCTTCATTTGACATGGTACTTCATCATTCTCACTGCTCTTTAGGATAAAATTTTCACTAAATATAGACACAGGAGCTGAACATTTAAAAATAGTACAAGAAAATGAGCAATGAAGGTAATAACATGGTCCTTTATAATGGAGTCTACATTATAATAATAGTAATTCATATTTGTACTGTGCTTTTAGAACTCTATACTTTTATTTTGACATATTATTGTGTCTCACTTTAATATATTGTATATTATAGATATGCCAATGCTAAACCAGAGAATGTTTCTCATTTAACATAAAACCAGTAACTTATAGCTATGCTGACATTTTGATTCTTAACTTCCTGTTTTGTTTTGTTTTTTGCTTAACTGATGATTACTGTCCTTCTTTTGGTATATTAAAATTTATTTATAGTATTTATTTATGTAATAAGTGATAAACTTCTTATATTTACTCTGTTGTTCACAAGGTTAATTGTTGTGGAATTTATGTCCTTTTAGAGTGTTGAGTCCCTAATGAGGACAGCTATCATCAGTAAAATAAATATATCATTAAACAGAGAATTGAAGTGCCAACACAGAGTCTATTAATTTGCCTTATGACTGGAGATTCATGAATGTGAGTGGTGACATGCACAATAAATATTGTTGAATAACCAGAATGATTTTCATTTAACAGTTTTCCAGTTCAATAAACATAACTTGATGTGAAACTTTTCCACATGTACCAAAACAGTAACTAATATATACTTCTACTGCCGTGATTGATTTCTTTAAATGGATTGCCAATATTTTTCAGTTAAATCAAAACATAGAACAAGTTGTAACCAAAGGTGGGATTAGAATATAGAACTTCTTGCTTCTTATGTTAAATAGATTGCCTTTTATGTTATTTTTGCATTAGAGTATATTTCACATTACCTGATATTTCTGCCATAATACAGAATACTTAGGTTAAGAGAATTCACTGTTTATGTGTTCTATCTATGGTCCATATTATATAGATTTTTTCCCATTGGGATTTCAAGACTTTTTGCCATTTCAAAGTCTTTTGCTGTTCCCTTCACATCAAGTATATACTTTTAAATACCCACAGAAGCCTGTACAATTATGGACAGATAGATACTCTGTAGAAATTTGACAAATTGAATTATATGAATTAGATTTAAGTTTTTAAGCATTTATATTTACATTATTTATTGGATCTTATGATTTGAATAGTAATTTGTCTAATCATAGAAAAATCTTGTGGAAAGCTCATTTCTTTTTGTTGCTATTCGTTTTATTTAAAACTTTTTATTGTATTTTTAATCAACTTTATTTCTAAAATGTTTTTCTTTTCCTATGTTGTGGCTATCTCACATTGCAAAGAATTTAAAAAGAGGCAGGAAAAACACCTGTACAAAACCAACCAACATATTAAACAAATTGGACAATATATGCAATATTGACTACCTGAATTTCCTTACATATCTTCAGTTCTTCTCTAGGGCCAAACTTATAGGTCTTTATAATTACATTGTATTTAGCCTTTCTCCCCCTTTCTATGTTTTTTTTTTTTTTGTTGTTGTTGTTTGTTTCTTTCATTGTTGTAGTCTGTTTATATAATATTTTCTGGTGTACTGAAGATTTCATAACATTGACAAACACATTATATATTTTGGAATTGTGATAAGCATCTATAAATTCACAATTTATGTACCATGCAAATGCTCGATTTTTTTATTTTTCTTTGTTTTAAAATTTTTATTTTAAAATTGGTTGACTTTTTTGTTTTTGTATTAATTTCTCAATACATACCCCTCCTTCATATACCTTCTAACAAAGAACAGGAGAGAGACAAAAATACTTACTAACTCTTCCTGCAAGTAAGTTAGAATATTTAATGTTCAATACTCATAATCCATTACTTCTATAAAAAAGGAACAAAGGTACAATATTATGTCTGTTCTTTGAGCTCGTTTCATCCCTATAATTTCACTGTCCATTTAAATTTTTGTTCTTTCCATTTGTGTTGTTGCAGTTGTGTATATTGTTTTCTTGGTTATTGAAGGTTTTCTAATGTAAGCAAAAGCAATATGTATATATGTGAAATAAATGATCCTTCCATAAATCTGAAATTTTGGTGGTATGCTAATATTTTATTCTACAATATCCTTTCTGCTGTTAAAATGCAAAACACCCTCAAAACTATTCTCTATGCTTTTGAAATAATGGTATGCAAACCCCACTTATGACATATTTACCAGATGCTAGAAGACAGTCCAGTGAGACTTCAGACAATGGTAAAATCTATTTCAAAGATCTTGCTTTATTGCAACAGCAATAGCAACAACAACCACTCCTCATTGGTCTGTTTATTCCTTCTTCAAGGAAGTCACTAGTATTAAACATAAAGGAAATTTGGAAGCAGGTGGTTGATATTCCTTACATTGAGCATACTATATTTCAGCTCTTTCTATATTTCAAGTATTATATAAGAAAATGAGTGGCATTTAAATAATCTGAGGAGTCCTTGAATAGTAATAGTTTTTTTTTTCTGACATTAGATTTAGCAAAAGGTCATTATATGGATTTTTATAAGAGATAACATTATCATTTGCTGATATTTATGTAGTACTTTAAGGTTTACAAGGCATTTTACTTATATTATTTTATTTAATCACAGTGATCTTGGGCGATATGTGTTCCATTTGTAAAATGGAGATACTGAGACAGAGAGAGATCAAGTGATTTTCTTGGGTAACACAATTAAAAGTGTTTAAAGTAGGCTTTAAACTCTTCTCTTCTTGACCCCAGCTGGCTACCTTAGTGAACAGAGTGAGGGACATGAGAGACAAAGCCTTAAATTATGAATTTGCAAAAAATACAAAAATGGTCATGGATTGGAGAATGAATAAGCAAACTGTGTGAATTTAATGGAAATTATGATGATCCTGCTGGCACTGCCACTAGTCTAGCAGTGGAGATGAGGCAGAGAGAGTTGAAGATCCCTGAGGGTAAGTAATCTGTACTTCAGTCTCCAAGAGGGATATTGGGCTAGAAGATAATTACTTGATCAGTATTGTCTCAGTCAATCAGGAGTCATGTCTCCCTCTACACAGCATGGCACTGCTTCTCAGAAAACTGCCTGATATAGAATTGAAAGTGGGATTACACACATAAAACAATATGGACATATCTAAAAATGTATGTGCCATTTTGAATATTGAATTTTTCACCCCTTGGTCAGGTATTTGCTGGGATATTTTACCATAGGAAGGGAAATTTATATCTAGAAGAGACCTTAAAAGCCATTGCATGCAACCTCATTTTACAAACGAGAAAAATGATATTTAAAGAAGTTGAATAACTTTCACAGCATTCCAGAGTTGAAGCAGGATATGAAATCAGGTCTTTCTGACTCCAAATCCAGTGTTCTATCCACTACCTTGTGTTGAATTTCTCAATAGTTCTCTTGGTATAATTACAAAGATTAAATCCCTTAAGGGAGATAAGATGTTTTGAATAGAATACCGCATCCAGGTACATATCCTGCCTCAAGAGGAGATCAAATCCACCTCTCAGCCTTCATTTCTTCATATGTAAGTGGGAATAATAATAGAACCTATGTCTCAGGGTTGGTTTGAGGATCAAATGAAATAATGTATGTAGAGTGTTTAGGGGAGATTCAACACATAAACTCCCTAATTTTCTATGTAATTTACAGAGATGGATTTGACATTTCTTCTCTAAGGCCAAGATTGGCCATTACCAATATCTTATTCAACTTTATTTTACTTTTATTTTATGTTACTGTAATCAATGTATATTTTGTTCTAGTGTTCTACCTCTCTATGTGTCGGTTGGCATAAATCTCATATTTCTCTGAATTCTTCCCATTTCCCAAATTTTATTGAATAGTAATATTTCTACTTTACATATTGCAATATGTTGAGCCATTTCTGAACTAATGTCCATCCCCACCTTTTCCCCAGATTTTTCACCACTATGAAAATGCTTTTATCATCATTTTGGGATATATTGGATCTTTCTAGCTTTGAACTTTTCAGGGAAGGTTGAATTAGAGAATTTTGATAGGCTGAAAAATATACTTCTAAATAACTGGATGACTAGAATTCATGGAAAACTGCTTTTTTTGAAAGTCAACAGGGTCATATTTTTTTTAGAATCTGTTCCTAACTGGATTAAAAAAAACAACTATGCCATCAATAGAGAGAAAAATTATTGTATTCCTGTTTATTGCTGAAAGGATACCCAATTCACTTAGAAACTATACCAATTTATTTCTGCCTAAGTTACAAAGAAGGGAAGTTTGAAAAAGTCCCATTCTATACCATTTTGGGGTTTAGATTTTCAGCTGTCAGGAAGTTATTTCTGTGTATTCTGATTACTGCAACAGTAGAATTTTTTGCATAGACTTTGAAAAGGATTATAAACTGGAAATGCAATTCCAAATCATAAATAAAAAAAATCTCACAAGAGATTTTTACAAGAAAGTTTTCACAGTCTTCCTTAATTTTAGTGTCTTCCCTTTGGGATTGCTAGATATTTATTCTGTATTTCTCATTTGTCCACAGTTCTTTGCATATTGTTTCCCCCATTAGACTGTGAAACAATTCTAAAGCAGGGACTGTTGTTATTTGTTTGAGTTTTGCCTTTCTTTGTTTCTCTAGGACTTAGAATAGTACCTGAGAAAAAGTAAGTATTTAATAAATGTTAGTAGACTGACTATGGATAAAAGTGTTTAATTGTTAATAATTTTTTTTGCATAAAATTCAATTCAATTCAAGTCATATCTATTGAGCACATATGTATAGGGCTTTGGAAATATGAAGGCAAAAAAAGAATAGCTCTTGATCTTCAAGGTTTATGTATTCTATTAAGGGTATACAAAATGTACACAAATAAGAGAATACAAGATAATTTGAGAAAGATGAGTTTACCATGTTGGGTAGATCAAGGAAGGCTTTACAAAGGGGGGTGATTCATGAGCTGGATAAAGTGAGAATTGAGCTGAGTCATAAAGAAAGGTTAGGATTCACAGAGTCAGTATTCAATAAAAGCAGAAACTGTAAAGGAAAGAGCTAAGAGGGGCAGCTAGTGAGACTGAAGAGAGGCAAGACTGGGGGGTTGAATGTCAAATTTGGGGGATAATTCTTATTCTTATTTTGTGGGAATATAAAAAGCATGGAGGAGAGTAAAGTGACATAATGCTAGAAGCGGATTGTAGAGCACACCAAAGGTCTAACAGAGCAGTATGTACTTTATCTTAGAGGAAATAGGGAACAAGCATTGGCTTCTGAACCTTAAGATAAAATATAGATATTATCAGAAGTAGAATAATGGGGTCTAAAACAATCCAGTTTTCCTTTATACAAAGTGTCAATATGAGAGATCCAAATCAAAATTTGTAGAGAATTAAGTGATAGTAGAGGATAACTTCTAAAATTTCATTTTTATTTTGACATTTTATATTCATGGAGCAGGCTCTTTACAAGGAACATGCAAAGAACTTTTTTTTAAACCTCAAGTACATTCCTCAAAAAAGGGTCAGAGCAAAGACAGGATAGAACTGGGGCTGCTGATTCACCTCTTTCTCCTCTTGGATGTATATTTTTTAATATTTTTTTGTTCTAATTCTGAGGGAACCAAAACCATGCATGATATCCTGCAACTGGCTTATATCCACCATGCATCTTATCATTTCATGTTGTATCATATGCAAATCTCATTCTTCTGAGATCATGATATTCCATGATTCTCAGTTATGTGGAAGAAAAGTCATGCAAATGATGAAGAGGAGGAGGAGAAGAAAGAAAGAAAGAAAGAAAAGAAAAAAAGAGACAACGTAGACATGGATAAATGTACACACACATTTATAAACATATGTAGCAAACACAAAATAATTTTCAGGGGTGGCAAAATGCCAGCAATAAGAAACTTGAGGTTTAGACTATTTTTAAAAATATTTTTAAATAAAAAAATCAACAAAGATCTCATTACACAAAAAGAAAAACATTGTATACAAAATACTTTATATATATGTAGACATGCATAAAATTATATGTGAACACACATACATATACATGTCCATGTGTATGTGTACACATATTTATATGTGTACATATTTGTATATTATTAAATATACCTACATAAGTAAATATGTACATATGTGTATACTTATATGTATGTGGGGGGTGTCAAAAAGAGTCAGATATGACTAATTAAATAGCAGCAGCAAATATATGCATGTACATATCTTCTACATCTACATTTAGATATCTTATAATAACTCTGGCTATCATTATGCTATACCCTACTCACTCTTATGAGTTGTGTTCCCCAGAGTGAGGCAAGTTTACTCCTAAATGTTCCAAAACTGAGTGATGAGTTGCTATCACACCTTTTTAGCTTTCTTCAATTTCAAGTATTAAGTCAAGTAAGACTTTTAAAATTAGATTCAGCTGTTCCCAAAACTGACCATGAACTCCAGGTCCTGGATGTCTTTTGAGTTTTCGAAGTTCATATCTTTTTAGCCAATTCAAATACTCCTTCATCTAAGAGCAGGAAGCAACAGATACAAAGAAGCAGATTCAAGATGCTTATATTCATGGACCATACGTTGGACTACGTGGGGAGATTAGCCCAGATGCCTCTTTCCCTAGTCAAAAACCTGCCTTAATCACAGCTTGAGATGCACGAGACCCAGATCATCACAGTAGTCCTCTTGGCAAACATTCTCCATTTTTCCTCAGTGGTCATTTGAAAGCCTCCTGTTTTCATATTGTGAGCAGTCCAGAAATAATACCTGTGATGTCCATGTAGAGATTTCACCTGCTGAGCATATCACACATGCTCATAAAGGCTGGACTTCTTGATCAGTAGTCTCTCCCCTCCCCATTACATAATTAAATTTACCCTGATAGCATTTCTCAGCCCTGTTTTTTGTATACTCTTCTGAGTTTCCTTGTGCTCTCTTTCACTCATTTAAAAAAATGTTTCATTGATGCTTTTTGTTTTTTCATTTTTCATCACTAATCTATCCACTTCCTCCTCTCTCTATTTCATAATTCTCATGAAAAAAAGAAAACACTCTCTTATAACAAATAAATACATTCAAAAGAAGCATATTCACACATTGGCTGTGATACTGTCTGTTTCTTCAAGGAATATAAATAAAGAGGAGGAGAGATGCTAGGGTTATGGGATATTAAAAAGCAAAATATCCTCAGGTCACTTGTCTTTTGGCCCTTGGTTAGGCACTGTTCCATGGTACCCATATGAGCAACTTGAAAAAGATGAACTCTGCCGTCCTGATAGCCAAAAGAGCAGTTGGATTTCTTGTAGTGGAGGGATTTGGTGACTTCCTGAGAGGAAGAAGAACTCAATAAAGATTCAGTGATTATAGATTATGACCTTATATCCCTGTGAGTGAGATTACCTAAGAGGCATGAATCTGAAAGGTCTTGTCAGCTGAGGCAAAATTCAGAAGTAAATGACCTGAAAGGACAAGGACTAGTTGGGAGGCAGTGTGACTTAATGAAGGTAGTACTGAATTTGCAGTCAAGAGAAGAGGGGTTTAATATCACCCAGCCTCCCGAAATACTAGCTGTGTGACTTTGGAAAGCCATTTAAGTCTCAGTTTTTTCATCTATAATATGTTGAGGAGCAGGAGGGTAGTAATTCCTACTTTGCCTTCTTCACAGATTTGGTGAGGAAATAATAAATGAAAAAAAAAGATTGATAACTTTAAGGCATAATGTATATATAAAGTAATATTAAGAGAATTGTTCATTGAGGTTTCATGGATTGGTTAAGTTTCAGAATCTATTAAGTTACAGGGGAAATTTGACATGGGAACAGTTTGGTTGAGAAGTTTGGTAAAAATTCTATCAAATTATGTGTAAATGATTTAGTTAATTTAAATACCTCCAATAAACAAATTAGTCAACTAACATTTATTAAGCATCAGTTATGTGCCAGGCCCAGGACAAAAAGACCAAAAAAATGAAATACTCTTTTCCCTCATGGATTTTACATTCCATTTGTGGGGACTGGTGTGGAGAGGGAAAAAAACCATGTAATATACATATAGGCATAAGGAACTATGGTCTCATTGGAATTGGTAGCTCTAAGAAGGGAAAGTATCTTAGATCACTATATTATAGACAGTATATATGGAACACTGAATTTGAAACCAGCTCTTTTAGGTTTCTGGATGGCCCTCCATCTACTATGTGCCACTATAAAATAAATGCATAGAGAACTAATATAAGATAAACACAAGCTAAAAGAGGAGGTACTAATAATTGGGTAGATCAGGAAGGGCTTTATGTCGAAGTCACATAATGTAGAAAAGATATGTTTAGTTTACCTTTTATATGAAAAATTAAAAAAATATTTGTTGCTATGAAATGTATTAAATCCTGTATCTTTAGTCCCATGGGGATATTCCAAAAAAGGTGATGAGTTCCTTCAAATTGGTTCATTAAGGAAAATTATAGATATAAATATGCCTATATACAGATATATTTATCTATGTATGAATTTACATTTATATGCACATGTAAATATAGACACACAACGTATATAACATATAAAGATAAAGTTTAAAAGAAAATCCATATTTTTAATGATTAAAAAGCTTCCAACAGAGATCATTAATTACTTAATCCTTTGTTGACAAACCATTTATTCAGAGATTCTGTTTTTCACCTAAGGCAATGTGAGATATGTTTATCCAATAGTTCAAGATAAAATCTTTTAAGACTTCACTTTCATCATTTCCCTGTCTGCACATAAAAAAAAAAAAAATCTCCAGTGTCTTCTTAGTATCTGTAGGATCAAATCCAAACTCATTCTGGAATTCAAGGAAGGACTCCTATCAGCTGTCACCACATTCATCTTTTCAATCTTATCTCTCACTACAACAGAAACCCAAAGTTTCAGCCAGTCAGGACAGAATTGTCCTTATCCTTAGCACATTATAAAACAATTTATTGCAATATAAAAACGTAAGTTATGGATTAGAATAAATAACTAGCATTTACATAGAGTAGTTGGGTGATCCAATAGATGGAATGCTGGTATGGAGTCAAGATGCTCCTCTTTCTGAATTCAATTTTAGCCTTGCACACTTAACTAGCTGTGGGACCCCAGAGAACTCACTCAACCTTGTTTGCCTCAGTTTCCTTCTCTGTGAATTGACAAAAAAATGGAAAACTACTCCAATATCTTTGCCAAGAAAACTACAAATAAAATCACAATTCAACAATAAACAAAAACAAATTATAGTTTTCAAAGCACTCAAGATCCACAACATGTGTATTCTAGCTTTTATGCTTCTGCTCTTGCCATCCTTCCAATCTGGGTAAATTAACTCACTGATATACTGGTTGATTTATGCATTCAGCAGAATTTTGAGCTTTAGAATACAAGAGTTATTTTTTCCCTTCTTTGTATCCCTAGTGTTTAGCACAGTGCCTTTCACATAGTGTCCCTATGCACTGATACATGAACATGAAATGATAAATGAACAAATGAATTGGTAGTTTGATATGACACTGAAGAAGCAGATTAATTTAGGTAAAATTGGGTAAAAATTTATTATATTGGCTCAGCCTACCAATGAGCAATTACTATTTTTCTAGTTGTAGAAGGTTTTGTAAAGGTCAATGCTGAAAGATTATCCATGCATATATTTTGTAAATAAAAAGCTATAATATTCTTTTTTTTTTTTTTTTTTTTTTTTTTACAATAAAGCATTTATTTATTTATTTATTATTTAATAGCCTTTTATTTACAGGTTATATGTATGGGTAACTTTATAGCATTGAAAATTGCCAAACCTCTTGTTCCAATTTTTCCTCTCTTTCTCCCACCCCCTCCCCCAGATGGCAAGATGACCAGTAGATGCTAAATATATTAAAATATAATTAGATACACAATAAGTATACATGACCAAACTGTTATTTTGCTGTACAAAAAGAATCAGACTCTGAATTATTGTACAATTAGCCTGTGAAGGAAATCAAAAATGCAGGTGGGCAAAAATATGGGGATTGGGAATTCAATGTAATGGTTTTTAGTCATCTCCCAGAGTTCTTTCGCTGGGTGTAGCTGGTTCAGTTCATTACTGCTCCATTGGAAATGATTTGGTTGATCACATTGCTGAGGATGGCCAGGTCCATCAGAATTGGTCATCATATAGTCTTGTTGTAGAAGTATATAATGATCTCTTGGCCCTGCTTGTTTCACTCAGCATCAGGTTCATGTAAGTCTCTCCAGGCCTTTCTGAAATCATCCTGTTGGTCATTTCTTACAGAACAATAATATTCCATAATATTCATATACCACAATTTATTCAGCCATTCTCCAACTGATGGGCATCCACTCATTTTCCAGTTTCTGGCCACTACAAAGAGGGCTGCCACAAACATTCGTGCACATACAGGTCCCTTTCCCTTCTTTATGATCTCTTTGGCATATAAGCCCAGTAGTAACACTGCTGGATCAAAGGGTATGCACAGTTTGATAACTTTTTGAGCATAATTCCAAACTGAAAAGCTATAATATTAAAAAAAAATTCTAGTTGTTTAGAACCGATATCATTTGTGTGAAAACTGTTTTGTAATTGTGTTTATATAATTCCTGGCTTCATCTTGGCAGGTAGATTCCCAAATATTTTATATTTTCTACCATTATTTTAAATGAAATTTCTCTTTTTATCTCTACCTGCAGAGCTTTATTGGTAATATATGGAAATGCTGATTACTCATGTGGATTTTATTTTACATGTTGCATTAATTAACAATTTCAACTACTTTTTTTTTAGTTTATTCTTTAGGATTCTAATTCATTCAATTTCTTTTTTCCCTCTCATTGTTATAGCTACATTCCTAGTACAATATTGAATAATAGTGGTGATAATGGCATGATTTTTGGCTTATCTACATTATGATAGTCTTTCCCCCCTAATATTTAAAAACTCCACATTTCTGATATAAATTCCACCTGGTCATCATTTTGATTCTTCTCATACATTGTTTTAATCTCCTTAGTAGTATTTAATTAAACATATTTGCATTAAAATTCACCAGGGGAACTTGTCTATAGTTTCATTTCTCTATTTTAGCTCTTACTGATTTAGGTGTCAGCATCATTTTTGTGTCGTAAAAACCGATAGAACTTTTTTTGCCTATTTTTCCAAATACTTTCCATAGTATTGGGATTAGTTATGTTTTTTTTTTTAATGTTTGATAGAATTCCTTTGTGAATCCATCTAGACCTGGCAATTTTTGTCTTAGGGAGTTTATTGATGATATACTAAATGTCTTTTTTCTAAAAGAGGGTTAAAGTATTTTGTTTCCTTTTCTATTAATCTAGGCAATTTACATTTTTGTAAATTTTCACTCATTTCACATATAATTTTGATTGCATTATGATCTGAAAAGAATGGAATTAATATTTTTCTCTTTCTGCATTTGGTGTGCCCTAATATATGGCCAATTTTTGTGTAGATGCCATGTACCACTTCTATTCCCATTCAGTTTTCTCCAGAGATTTATTTAATTTTTCCAAAATTCTATTCACTTTCCTAATTTCTTTCTTGTTTATGTTTTGCTTCCATTTATCTGATTGTGAGAGGAAAATTAATAGTAGTTTTATTCTCTATTTCCTCCATTTAAATTCACTTTTAATAATTTAGCTGTTACACTATTGGTGCATATAATATTGATATTATTTCATTATTTATGGAACCTTTTAGCAAAATATAATTTCCTTCCTTATCTCTTTTAGTTAATTCTACTTTTTGCTTTGTTTTAGAACATCATTGTGACTTCAATTTTTTTTTAACCTTAACTGAAGTATAATAGATTTTGCTACAACCCTTTACCTTTCATCTGTGTCTACACTTTAAATATGTATCTTTTAAAAAATGTATTGTAGGATTCTGTTTTTAAAATCCACTTTTATATCAGCTTCCATTTTGTAGGTGAGCTTATTCCATTCATATTTACATTTATGATAACTATTTATTTTTTCTACATCCTATTTTCCTCTTGCTTCTGTCTCTCTGACTCTCTCTGTCTCTTTGTGTATACCTAATTGATTGTGTATATTATTCCCTCTTTGAACTAATTTTGATGAGAATAAGTTTCTTTTGAGGTTAAGTGACTTGCCCAGGGTTACACAGCTAGGAGGTATTCAGTATCTGAGACCAGATTGGAAGTCAAGTCCTCCTGACTTCAGGGCTAGTGCTCTATTCACTGTCACCTAGTTGCCCCTGAGAATAAATTTAAATGTTGCCCATTACCCTCTTTCTTCTCCTCCTCCTCCTCTTTCTTCTTCTTCTTCTTCTTCTTCTTCTTCTTCTTCTTCTTCTTCTTCTTCTTCTTCTTCTTCTTCTTCTTCCTACTCCTCCTCTTTCTTCCTTCTCCTCATTCTTCCTCCTCCTTCTCTTTCTCCTCCTTCCCCTCCTCCTCTTCTCCTTCTTCTTCTTTGTCTTCTTTCTTCTTCCTCCTTCTTTTTCTTCTTCTTCTTCTGTCTGTAATAGCTTGTATGCTCTCTTTCATGTTAAATGATTTACTCTATTGTATCCCTCCCTTCTCTTTCCTCTCTCACCTCTTAATTTTATTTTTTGGAGAGATATCATCATATTGTAGTCAATTCATATCTGCACACTCTGTCCATGTATAGTCCTAATTACCCTAATAGTGATAAAGTTCTTAAGAGTTACAAATACCATTTTGCCATGTAGAAATATAAACAGTTTAACCTCTTGAATCTCTTATGTTTTCTCTTTCTTGTTTTAACTTTTTATTCTTGAGTCTTGTGTCTGAAGATCATTTTTTTATTCAGCACTGATCTTTTAATTAAGAATACTTGGAAGTGCACTATTTTTTTAAATATCTATTTTCCCCATGGAACGATTATGCTCAATTTTGTTGGGTAGGTGATTTTTGGTTGTAATTTCAGCTCCTTTGCCTTCTGGAATATAATATTCTAAGCCCTCTGGTTTTATGATGTTGAAGCTGCTAACTCCTGTGTAATCCTGACTGTGGCTTCTTGATATTTGAATTGTTTCTTTCTGACTGTGTGCAATATTTTCTCTTTGGCCTGGAAACTCTGGAATTTGGTCAATTCATATTTTTCCTCTAGTTCTCAGATATCAGGGTAGTTTTCCTTGAAATGTGAGTCAATGCTCTTCTTTTGATCATGGCATTTAGGTAGTCCAGTGATTCTTAAATTATTTCATTTGAATCTATTTTTCAGTTCAGTTGTTTTTCATTCAGAAATTTCATATTTCATTCTATTTTTCATTGTTTCGAATTTATTTGGTCATTTCTTGATGTCTCATGTAGTCATTAGTTTCCATTTGCATAATTCTAATTCTTAAGGAAATGTTTTCTTCAGTGAGCTTTTCTATCTTTTTCCCCACCTGATCAGTTCTAATTTTTAAGGAATCATTTCTTTTTGTGAAATTTTGTAGCTCCTACTTCATTTTGCCAATTCTATTTTTAAAGGAGTGCTTTTCTTTGCTGTATTAAAAATTTTCTCCATTTTTGAGTACTTCCTTTACCAAACTATTGACTCTTTTAAAAATATTATTTTGTATTACTGTCATTTTCCCCTATTTGTCTTCTAATTCTATTATTTGCATTTTAAAATCCTTTTTGAGTTCTTTCAGAGGTTACTTTTTTTGGGGGAAGGGCCTGAGATCAATTTACATTTTTTCTTTGATGTTTTGCACATAGGCTTTTTGATAGTTTTTTCCTCTCTGTAACCATAATAAATTTCTATGGTTAAGTTTCTCTCTGTCTCTCTCTTTCCCCCTTTACTTTTTCTATCTATTTTGTGCCTTGGTACTTCTATGTAAAAGTTAGATTCTGTTCCTACATTGTCCAAGCTCAGCACCTTGCTACTTGCTTGTACTAAGGATGAGATCTCCTTATTGAGCTATCCTGGGTATTGGGGTCTCACTGCTGTTCTCCTCCAAGCAATGAGGGCAGGGCCTTGTTGGTGGTCTGTATCACCAGAGGCAGAACCTCTCTGTGCTGTTGGTCTGTAAGGAATATTGGCTTGCCTAGGACTCCGGCCTTGCTTTTGGTTTATACTGGGGGTGGGGCCTTGTTGGTGTGTTGCCTTGGTTTGGAGCCTTAAGTGTGTGGAGACTGGCTGCTGATCTGTGCTGGTGGAGGGAATTTCCTCCCTGAGAGTGCTTTATATCAATGACAACACAGGATAAAATAAAAAAAAATAGGGTAACCTGACTGAAGCCTCAAATATAGAGTCAGAAATAAAAGCAGTTTCTGGTAAGTTTGGAACAATTACTTTCACATCTTTGCAGCTAAGTGGTGCAGGTGAGTCTGGAGATAGGAACACTGGGAAAGTCCCTCAGACAACATCTGTAAGATGGGGTTAACAAGAGCACTTATCTCCCAGGGATATTTGTTGTGATAAAATGAAACATTTATAAAAGATTTGTAATCCTTAAAATGCTCTGTATATGCATTTTTGTTATTATTACCACTGTTACTATTTGTTTAGTTTATATAGCAAAGTATGTCTCACTTTATACAATACAAATACCCCTGGAAAACAAATCACATGCAAATGAAATTTATAGAGTATAATGTCCTTGAACCCAGGGACCATTCTGGATTTTTATCTTTATAATCTTAAAACCTAGCACAAAGGGAGTGCCTTAAAATATTTGTTGAATACACATTTATACATGAGTTTGCTGCTACAAAAGATTGTAAGGTAATTTATTTTGCAAAGCACATTATTCATCTCCCAATGTGTATATGTATATATACACACATTTTGCATGCATGCACATTTATATACATATATGCACACAAACACATGCATGTATGTGTGTAAAATATTCTGTGGTGGTTTTACTTAATTCTGTCTATCTAGCAGATAATTATTTATTTCAACATACTCTTTCATCCTTTTGTCTACATTAGCGCCATTGGTCTTAGATTGTAGGATCCTAGGTGGCAAGCCAATTATCTCTTTTGCTTCCTCTGTATAGAGCTATACCCAGGAGACCCCTTAAAGGACCATAATCAATTTTTGGCCCAGTGGGCCATGGGAGAGCTGGATTCCTCCTTTTTGGAATCTCTTGTCTATTGTTCAGCTGCCTAGTTCTCTGAGTCCCAGTGCTTTTCCACTCATTATTATTTCAGACTGCTGAAATACTTATTAAAACAATGAGGTACACTTTGATAACATGAATATGAAGGAGGAAAATTTAAGGGAGAGGAAATATAAACTAAAGAATGTGGTTGTTAGTGCTCTGTATATAGAGATATAAAATAAACTTAACATTGTTAGGAAAAAAAGATAGTCCTTGTTTCAAGGCTGTAGCAATTTTAATAATTATCAGAGAATCAAAAAATTTTAAATGCCCCTATGGAACATAATATTCTTCTAGGTGCTCTAGGAACATGCTAAAGAACATAAACAGCCCCCATTCCCCAAAATTTTGTAGCTTCTTTGGGAAGCCAAGACCAACAAATGTATGTTTAACATAATTATGGACAGCAATACATCATTGACTGGTATTGAGTGTTTGGAGAAATGAAAGTGAGTGAATTCTCCAGAAACATAGACATACCCCTCCTCAAACCCTGTTTAAACAGAAGTCCCAAAGGATTGTAGAGTTAGAACTGAAAGAATCTTTGAATGGTATCCAATTCAATTCCCTCATTTTACAAATGAGTAAACAGAGGTCCGGAGAGGGAAACCAATTTCCACAAAGTCACACAACTGACAAAGCTAGAATTTGAATTCTGGTAGCCTGATTCTAAATTAAGTGGATCTTTTCATTGTACCATGATTTTTTGTCCAAGTTAGGTTTTATCAAATTATTCTCCTTCAATTGAAGAACTCTTTTAAAAAAGGGAGTCACTTTTGATGAAGGGAGATTTTGAGAGAGAGGCAGAAACTCTCTATTGGAAGTGATCCAGGACCTTGGAAATGGCCATGACCCCCACATCTCTGGTTCTGTTTCTTAGTTTTTTCAGCCTCAGTGAGAGGCATAATTCTTGTGAATAAGGATACCTCATTCTTACAGCTTTCACACTTTCCACTCACCAAGTGTCACAAATGAATAGGAAGCCCAGAACCCCTGGGAATATCATCTTCCTTCTTCTCTAATACTGTTGGGAAACCAGTCAAGTTTTGAACATAGATCCTGTAGCCATAGCCCAGGGAAGCAGTTTTGGTGGAGATACAACTTGTTGATGTCTTCTGAAGGAGCTAGAGTCCCTATGCCTTCAAGAATCACAATCCTGAAGATACAGAAAAAAAAACTTATAGTTTTGGTGTGTCATATAATTCAAAGTTAGAATCATGTATATATATATATATATATATATATATATATATATGAATATATATATATACAAACATCATTAAAGAAGATTCATTATTATTTGTTTTGTTACTGCATTCTGAGGACCACAAAGATTTACCATGTTACATGCAGCTGAAATCTCCTTGATGTGCTTCTCCTTATCAGAATGTGAGCTATGTGAAAACAGCTTCTTGTTTTTCTACTTATATCTCTAGTACTGAAATTAGTGCTTTGCATAAATTAAGCACTTAAGAAATGCTTTTTCTTTTCTTCCTTCATTCTCGCGAGGGTATTGTTCAACTTACAAATGTCAGTAAGTTTTCACTTTCTGTGGTTAAATCAAAGACATTATGTCACACTACTAGCTGTGGGATCCAAAACAACTTAGTTAACCCTGTTTGCCTCAGTTTCTTCATCTGTAAAATGAGCAGGGGAAGGAAATGGCAAACCTCTCTAGTATGTTGCCAAGAAAACTCCAGATGTGGGTCATAAAGAATCACTATTGAAAATGGCTTACCAGCAACAACAAAGTCATTATGACGTATGTTTGCTATTCTAATGTGTAAGAAGAATCTCTGGCAGAATTGATGGACATCTTGAAGGTAAACTAGATAGTGCTGCCCTATTTTCCTTTGGCAGAGTCTCCTCCCATCATTAATATCCCCTTTCTATCTGAGCCCTCCTCTGCCATCACTGGTAAGAATACTGGATCTGAAGTCAGGATGACTCCTCTTCCTGAGTTCAAATTCAGCCTCAGACACTTACTGGCTGTGTGAACTTGAGCAAGTCGTTAAACTCTGTTTACCTCAGTTTCCATATTTATAAGAAAGAGAAGAAAAAGGCACCCTACTCCAGAATCTCTGCCAAGAAAACTCCAAATGGGTTCACAAAGACTCAGAAAGACTATTGGGTTTATATCCCAAAGAGAACATAAAAGAGAAAAAAGGACCCACATGTGCAAAAATGTTTGTAGCAGCTCTTTTTGTAGTGTCAACTGAGTGGATGCCCATCAGTTGGGGAATGGCTTAGTAAGTAATGGTATATGAAGGTAATAGAATATAGTTCTATAAGAAATGATAGGCAGGTTGATTTTGGAGAAGCCTGGAAAAAATTACACGTACTGATGCTGAGTAAAGTGATCAGAACTAAGAGAACATTGTACACAGTAAAATCAAAATTATGCGATAATCAGTTGTGATAGACTTGACTCTTCTCAAAATGTGGTCTTTCAAGGCAATTCCAATAGACTTGTGATGGAAAGTCCCATCCACATTCAGAGAGAGCTATGGAGACTGAATGGGTATCAAAGCATAGTATTTTCCATTTTTTGTTTGTTTTTTCTTTCTCATGGTTTTCCCCTTTTGAGCTGATTTTTCTTGCATAACATGGCACATATAGAAAACATGGAAATATGTGTAAAAGGATTACACATTTAACCTATATTAGATTGCTTGCTGTCTTAGAGAGGGGGGAGTTAAGGGAAGGAGGGAGAAAAATTTGGAGCACAAAGTCTTACAAAAATGAATGTTGAAATATTGAAAACTATCTATATATATCTGAAAAAATAAAATACTACTGAGAAAAAAAGAATCAGACAGGACTGAACAATTGAAAATGATTGAGCAACAACAGTTGCCATCATTGAAGGACATTGTGGAGTCCTTGCCCTACCATCTTTTCCACCTTCATGCATCTGGAGACTTTTGTGCATGATGGAAGCTTCCCAACCTTTACCTAACCTTTATCTCTTTCCTTCACCCCTTCATTGCATTGAGAGTGCAAAGAGACTCAACAGTTCAGTCCTCGTTGGTCAAAGGATCTTAGGGTCAGAACCTTGGAGTTCAAAACTACTCTTAGCTCACCATTCAGTACCAGAAAGAGATAATACATGTATAGCCCTTTGAAACTTTAAAGTCCTATGGAAATGCTAGTACTTATTTAAAAAGGCTATCATGTATGACTGAGGATTTAATTCCTATTATACGCTATGTGTTGCTTCCATGAATTGTTGGATTTGGAATGAGAGACAACTTCAGAGATATTAATGCAGTTCTCTCCTTTTTATTTTTCTATCTGATATATCTACTTGAATGTCACATTAGCATTTCAAACTTAACATTTATAAAACCAAACCTATTTTCACCCCAAATCTGCTCCTTCTTCATTTCCTTATTTTTTTTTTTTTTTGTCAGTGGCAATTCCAACCTCCAATATGCTGCTCTTTTAAATTGAAGTTGTGTTTTCCTTCTTCTCTTTTCTTTAGGCCCTACATTCAGTCAAATTAATAATTTGTTAGCTATCATAGATACAACCTTTGCAATATCTCTTCAATTTAGTTGATTTTAATTCAATTTTTAAATGCTTGCCATCTGCAAGATATTGATATGATGTCATCTGGGGATGTAAAGATATGTGTAAAAGAGTCCCTTCTCTCAAGGAGACGACTCCTTTTACTCCTTTTTCTCTTTCCTGATGTTATTTCTGTAATTCAGGCCCTCAGTACTTCTTACCTTAATTTTATGTTTTCAATCTCTCCTCCTGTCAATCAATTCTATACACAATTAACCTTTTAAAGTCTTCTGCAATCTAGTACCAGAGGTAATTTTCCAGTATTATCTTGCATTGTTTCCTCTCAGGTATTTTATAGTCTGGCCAAGTTGGAATACTTCCTCTTTCACTACTTCCTTCCCCACCCCACTGGGGAAAAAAAAGCCTTGGTAATAAATGTGCAGAGTCAAAACATCTTTTAAATTTGTTTTGATTAGCCAGGATCCTCCGTTTCACCTTTTCACATCAATCCCTTTCCACAGCTGAGAACACACACACACACACACACACACACACACACACACACACACACACAAATTTGGATTGCCAATCAAAATAAATTTATGTATTCGGTGTGGCCAAAAAAAAAAAAAAAAGAATATTACATTCTTCATTTTGAGTTCTTCCCCTCTCTAGCAGGATTGAATAACATGTTTCATCCTTTCTTCTGTGGAATGTTGATCGGTCCTCATGCTTATAAAAGTCCAACAAATAGTATTTCATAATGTTGCCATAATTGATTCATCCATTTGCTAACTTGTGAGCACCTCTTCAGTTTTCCATTTTTTACCACCTGAAAATGATCCGTATTATTGCATATTATTAAGCTTAACCTTGTTTGGGAGAACAGATTAAAGGAAGGATTATTAGACATTAACAAAACTTCATCAATGTGATTCTGTTTTGTTGTTGTTGTTGTTGAATTATTTCAGTTGTGACCAATAGTCCATCAACCCATTTAGGACTTTTTTCACAAAGATGCTGAAGCCGTTTGCTATTTCCTCATCTATAAAATGGAATCGGTAATGATATTTGCACTATTTATCATCCAGGGCTATTTCTGGCCATCATGATCGATATCTGGCCACTGGGCCCAGATGGCTTTGGAGGGAAAAGTGAGGCAGATGATCTTGCACAGTCCTCCCTCACTTAAATCTAAATCACTTGTATGTCACATCCCTGATGTCCTGGTCCTCTTCAAGAATGAAGGACAATCACCAACAATCTCTCTGACAGGGACATTATAAGGATCACAAAATACAATCTATTATAAAACTATTTGTATATTGTAAAGTTAGGTTTCACTATTATAAGGATTTGAATTTAGATCCTCCAACTTGAAATCTAACACTTTTCCTATTACACTCCAGTTGGTGGGCACTTCTTTGACAAAAAGAAATCTTATGACAAAGTAAAATTTCCTATACTTTCTGGTCGAATTCTGTGGGAACTCTAGAAACAGGGCAACTTGTCTTGTGTTTCAATTGAAAATATTTCATTGATAAATTGATATTGACATGGTTCCATGCAAAGATTGCAATATTACCAAATCTTAACCATTTCCCAAGTAATCCAGTGAAACAAAAATATTTTAGAATTACTTTTAGAATGAGAATCTTTGGGGATCAAAGACATTAGTAACTGGGAGCATCAGGATCTTTCTTTCTTAATTTTTGGGATTCTCTCTGAAACAAAAGAACTTAATGCATTGACTAGAATGAGACAGAACCAAATCAGCCAGACAGGAGATATTTTTCAAAACTTAAACTACATGAAATAGTGCTTTTCTTGTTGTTGTTGCTTATTTGTTTTAGATGCTTTGTTTGGAGTTTACTTGGCAAAGATACTGGATTGGTTTGCCATTTCCTTCTTCACCTCATTTTACAAATGAGGAAACTGAGGCAGTGTTAAGTGACTTGGCCAGGGTCACCCAGCTAGCAAATGTCTGAGGCTGAATTTGAACATGTCTTCCTGACTCCAGGACTGCTCCGTTCATGGGGACACCTAACTGTTCTGAGAGTACATATGTTCCTCTTATGATATATAATTTTGTATTGTTAAATAATCATTCATGTTTGCATGAATGTAAAAATGTTGCTCAGTTTTCTGTAAAAAGTTGAAGGAAATATACTTTCAAAAAGTACAAATTCAATAGAAAGTCTTCCCCAGCTTTTTCTTTGTCCTTATATGCCTATTAAAAGTAATTAATGGGCATGATACAAAAGTACTTTTCAAGTTTTAGGAAGATTCCAGTTATTGGAGAGACTGTGGTAGTGTGGAGGGGAGGTCTATTATTAGCATCAAGGTTATATGGCTCCAAGTTCTATTTCTGACACATACAATTGAATGCCCAAAGATGAGTTACTTAATTCTTTATCTTTTTTTTTTCTGTTCCATGGCTTTGAACCACACTTTATGACCTATGACTTTGGCAACATTTGTGCTAAGTTATGTGGATTCAGGAAAAAAAAATCAAAGTATGTACTTTACAGATAAGTGTAAGTCAGCAGCAGGTAGGTCAATTGTAGCAGGCAGCAAGATGCCCTTTGTGATTAAACTTCATCAATTCCAATTTTTTTATGGGATTATTATGGGGGAGTTATTGCTATCTAAAACCATACTAACTTCTTAGCTGCTCTAATCTGGTGGAATGGAAATTCTTTGAGAGTAGGGACTATTTGATTTACGCCTTTGTTTTCTTACCATATAGAATAATAATAAAACAACAACAACAACAACAACAACCTTCTCTCAGTGGATGTTTAACAACTCTGTTGAATTATATCTGTTGAACTTGCTATAGGAATTTTTTATTTGTTTGTTCTGAGATAGAAAAAGTGATTAAAATATTTCTAGACAATTAGTATAAATTGAGGAAAATGCAGCATCAGTTGTGAAAACTTTTAGTAATCTGGGAAATTAAGTCAGTTCATTTTTTTAAACAAATAAAATAATACCTCACTGTACTGAGAAATTTCTTTTTATTTCTCTCTCTCTTCCTTCCTTCCTTCCTTCCTTCCTTCCTTCCTTCCTTCCTTCCTTCTTTCTTTCTTTCTCTTTTTTCAAAATCCAATACCTTAATTTGAAAATAAGATTCCATGCTATATAATGTCTAGTTGCCAAAAACTACTTACACCCTGTACATGATTGCCAGCACTGCCCTGACATTTTACTGGTCAGTAGGAGTTCTAATCATAACTAGATGGCTTGTTTTCACACTTTTTTTGTATTGCTTTGCTAGGGAACTCTACCTGGAAGCTAAATGGATCAGTGAAAACTCAATTACTCATCAGGGTGGTCATCAAGAAATTATCTTGACCTTTGAAGTAAGACTTGCATTCTGACCATTTAGCATTTTCTTGCAGTGTTGCTGATCAAAGCTAAATGAGTGTTCAAAAACAGGAGGAAAACCAGGACACATGAAAATAAAGAAAACAGCAGCTCTAAGAAAGGAGCAAGGACACTGATGAAAAGTGCTTGGCTTCCAGACAATTGGGTCATTGTGGGAGATTTGTCATGTAATTTAATTATTTTATTTAATATTTAACAATAGAATATGGATAAATCTAACTCTTTTGGCCATTGTTATTGGGATTTTGATGTTTTTGGACTTCAATAAAAGTATGAAGAACAGCATTCCCAGATAGTAAATATCTTATAAAATTTTTTTTCCATCTTTAATATCTCCTTTTCCCCCCTCATTTTATCCTTACAAATCGTCAAAAAATTCCATTGAATCTTCCTTTTTGAGAGTCTCTTACTTCTTTTCCATTCTTAGATACCTTCCTTCCTTCCTTCCTTCCTTCCTTCCTTCCTTCCTTCCTTCCTTCCTTCCTTCCTTCCTTCCTTCCTTCTTCTTCCCTCCTCCTCTCTTTCTTTCTTTCTTTCTACCTGAAAGAGTATAAAGCCCATTAATTTTGGTGCACTACAGTGAATCCCAAATTATCTAGTGGCCCTATATTGTTGTGGCCCTGTGTTAGTCTCTTAATAGTCGGTCTGTTCCACTTTTTCCTCCCTCCTATATATCAGTGTACAAAGGATTTTAACAAAGGATTTTACATATAAATATGTTAACAATATTCATAAACTAAACCATCATTATCCTTATTTTATAGATGAACAAATAGAAACAATAGCTGTTAAATGACTTGCCTAGAATCACTCAATAAGTAAATTTTTGAGACAGCATTCAAACTCGAGTCTTCTTGATTTCATTTTCAGCACTCTGCATTACTCCCTTTTGCTGCCTTCATAATGGTTTCTTATTGGCTAGTGATCAAGGAACGTAACAAACAATGGAAGAGCTATCCATATTTATGTAGACAAAAATTCAGCTCAGGACAATGTATGCATCAAGTGACTTTCAATTGCCCTGGCAATTGCCTCAGTAAATGTATTGCATGAAAACCGGTAGGCTGGTACAGTGATTACAGCTGCATATATATCTCTTGCAAATTAACAAAGCCTCTTTCCTAATTCTGTGACAGCAGCCTATCTTGCTGTTCTCATTTAATGAAGAAAGAGTATTTAGTCACTGATGTAGCAATAAATATAAAATGAAATTCTGACCAGTCAAGCGGTCATTCAAAATTTTTCGTAATCTAGCCCCAACATCCCTTTCCAATCTTGGATCTGATGATTCATCTAGATTCCAGTCAAATTAGATACTTCACTGCTTTCCCCCAACATCTCTTTCCTACCCCCCTGTGCCTTTTTTGCTCATAGTGTTCTCTCTTCCCAGAATTGCCATCTCTACATACCTTCCCATTGAAATTCTATGTATACTTAAAGGTCCATCTCAAATACCAATTCCTCTTTGAATGCTTTTCTGACCATACAAGTCAGAAGTGAGGTCTCCCTCTGTACTTAACATATTCTATCACAATTTTGTATTTTGTAGCTATGCAATATGGATCTCTTATCTCCTTCTAGATCATAAATTCATGAGGATTTTTTGTTTCATTGCTGTTCAGTCTTTTGCAGTTGTGTCCAACTTTCAATAACCCCATTTGAGGTTTCCTTGGTCAAGATGCTGGAGTGACTTGCCATTTCCTTCTCCATCTCATTTTACAGATGAGGAATTAAGCAAAACATGATTAAGTGATGTATACAGGGTCAAATAGATAGTAAACAGCTAAGGTCATATTTCAACTCACAGATATGAGTCTTCTTGACTTCAGGCCCAGAATTCTATCCACCTATGCCACCTAGTTGCCCAAGTTCATGAAGACAAGGGTCATTTAATATATATCTTTTTTTATTTTCATTTTTTGAATTGCTCAATTTTATGATCAAATATATTTAAATATTTATGACTGACAAAAATGAATAGGAGGGAGTTGTCTGAGGCCATGTTGCCAGAAGTTGATTATATAATTATCTTGTTCAGAGTTTCCTAACTAGTATCAGAAGTCAGATTTTAACCTGTCTTCCTTATTTCATTGATTATATATTATTTATAATATATTTTAAGAATCATTTAAATATATTATTTATAATATATTTATATATAGATATTATATGTGAGAGAAATGATTCATTGAGGGCCCATACTGAACCTCTCATCAATATTAACTCATTATGATTTTATAAAAGATGATTGTTAGTAATTATTTTAACATCTCCATCTAGTAATACATATTTAGTTAATCATTTAATAATAGGTATAAGAATAAGCAATGTATTTATACATATTTTGAATAAGTCACATAGAAATATAGATTCTAATAAAGAGCCTATAATAGACCTCAAACTTTAATGTAATATTTATTATTTGTTACCAGCTATGGAACTTACTTGTACAACTACAAGAATACTGACAAAGATATCTCCTTCCTGTTTTGCTCAAATTTCATAATCAAATCAAGCATAGGTGGTGGCTTAGTATGGAAATTCCTCCCCTCCCCTCTGCCATGGTCTTGGAGTGTGTGTATAGCTTGTATTATCTCCTCCTGCCTTAGGAAAAGTCTGTCTATCTGATGACCACTTAGTCAGTGGAGATAACTCATGCTTTGTCCAAACTGTGATCCATTCCCCACCACAGATATATTAATTTTTGGCTTTCAAGAGGAAGATCTATCAACCAATGGGATTCTACCTTTTGCCAAGGCTCTTGAGTATATTTGAGTAGTAAACTCTAGAAATTACAAGGTCTTGAAAGAGGGAGGCATCTCAGATCACAAGGAAGATTTGAGATCCACTTCATTAGAGAGGACCACGTATCCTTTAATAAAGTTCCATAGCCTCAGAACTTTGCTCAGTCTTTTTTATTGTAGGTGGGACAATTTTAATTTCCACATGTGGCCTGTAATTCATTTGTTTTTCCTTTCCAATTCATATGATATATATTCTTTTCAACATCATGTTTTTATGCATGCAATTTTTATGCAGTTGTATTTAATATGGCTACTGTACTTTGAGTTCTAATTTTTAATTTTGTATTATTTCATGATTCCTGGCCTCCCTTTGCCCTCCAACCTTTGCAGTCCCAATTCTTGTCATTCTCTAGGATTGATGTACCATTGTCATCCTTTTTAGGCATTTCCCAACTAGTAGCTTTTCCAGTTTTTTTCCAGTTTTCTGGTATTGCTCAACAATTCACATTCATATGGTACTGCAAGGTTTATATTATGCCTTCCTTACAATGTCCCTGTGGAAAAGAAATTATGCAAGTATTCATATCCCCAATTCAGAGATGATGAAATTGAGATTAAGAATGATGCCTCAGTAAGGGACAGAACTATTACAGTGTCAGTTTTTAAACTATAGTTTCTTTTCATTATCAAGCATTTCTTTCTCCCTCTACCTCCCCTACCACTGAAAACAAGAAAAACAAAAGAAAACAAAGGAAAAACAAGTAAAACAAATTCTTGTTTTGCACAATTATTATCTCTCTGTCAATAGGTTGGTGGTATTCTTCATCAATCTTTTGAAAACATAATTGATCATTGCATTAATAAGAATCTTTGCACAAAGGATTTATTTTAGTTTTAGTTTTTTTCCCCTTGGGGCATTCCAGGATTATTTCATATCTCTATCACTACATGTGTCTCTCCTTCCTTCCTCCCCTTGCCACATTTATCTATATCATCTTTATCTCCCCAAAATGCTTCAAATATTGATCATAATTTGGATTCAATGAATGAATGAATGAGTAAATAAGAATGCTGTAAAAACAAACCAAGGATTGTTGGATATAAGTCAGAGCCAGGCTAAAGAATAATCCCCTCTGTCTTCCACCATTTTACAAATATAGCAACTCAAGCAGGAGGAAGCCAAATGATTCCTCAGGGTCACATAATAAGTTAGGGCCAGCCTTGGAGGATAACTGCTCAAGCCTGGAGTTTCCAGTTGGTTGCTTAGTCACAGAATTTTTTTTTCTTTTCAGCCTTCAGTCATGGCTCTCCCTCTAGATTGAAAGACAGATGCACGTATGGAAGATGGTGCGTATAGTGTGACGAGGGAATAAGAGTCTGGCCCCATCACGTTTCCACACACCCTTAACAAGTTCAGCTATGCTTAGTGTCTTTCTTTATCAATTTGGCCCATTTCATGATCTTTCAGGATAAAATGTGATCCTCCCTTCAATTTATTCCCTTAACTATGGGGAGGTTATGAAAATTAGTGATGCAAGACAACATAAAATGCTTGAGGCTCCCCAGAAGAAAAGGCCTACATAAATATAAAGCATGATTACTTCTGCCACTAGCTTCAGGACTGAGTTTACCAACACATCTTTCACAGGCTGCTGAGCCACTGGCAAATGATATACAATTTTTTGGCCCCTACCTGAATTAGAGTGAGAAAGATCTCCCTCTGGAGAGCTGGACCATTTGCTCAATTTAAACTTTTTTTTTTATTTATAAGTAAGATTAATATCAGATGGAGAACAAACAAAAATATACCCTGGGTTTCAAAGCAGGCATATCATTACAAAGAAGAAAAATATAAATAACACGAAAATAGCTGTGTGATCGATAAAAAACAAATGATTATTTTAATTCATTCAACGAATCAACATGTATTTATGGAGCATCTAGTGATGTTTTTGAAGACAAAAAGTAAACAGTTTCTGTTCCCCAGGAGAAACGAGGATTGGGAGAAACAAGAAGACATATAAGTAGAAACACAATATAGATATAGGGATCAGAACTGGGAATTTCATTGTTCTGGGGATTTTCCCCCAGATGCTGAAGCTCTTACTAATGCTGGTTTGCAATTCTTTTGCAATTTATAGTCTAACTGATTTTCTTAGGATCTTGTAGCTTGTATGTGTCAGAGGTGCAACAAGGCCTTTCTGGATTGGAGATCAAGTCTATATTACACCAGTGTTGTCAACTCATATAGAAACGGGGACCACAAAAACACATGAAATCTGAGCCACATATTGACTTAAAATTATATGATTAATTTTATTTTAATTAATTAAAAAATTCCCATTTAAAATTTTAATCTGATTTGGGCACATGAGGGAATGATATGGACTACACATGGCTCATAAACTGAGTATTTGATACTTCTACATCATACCACATTGCAGGTAATTTGGGGGGCTGATATATTAGAAGCTACAGGGACTTAAGAGAGGATCAGGAAGGACCTTACTCATCTTGGAACTATGTGGATATTGTTGGCTTGTGCCTGCTGCCTTAGTTCCGATGCAAGTGATATTTGGTGATTCTGAAAGTAAGCCATAGAAGAAACCATTATGTCTCAGGGTAAGTTTTGAAAGGAAAAAGGTTCCTTTTTGGGGAGATTCATGATAGAAAAAGTTATCCATATCCAGAAAATGTCTGAATGCATATAGAAGCATGTTATTTTCATTTTTTTCTTTTCATTTTCTTTCTTGTAGTTTCCCCTTTTGTTTTGATTCTTCTTTCATAGCATGGCTAATGGGGAAATATGTTTAATATGATTGTACATGTATAACCTATATCAGATTGCTTGCTTTTTGGAGGGGGGAGGGAAAAAGAAAAAAAATAGAAATAAAAATCTCATAAAAGTAAATGTTGAAAATAATTTTAAAGTAAAATTAAATATAAAATTATTAGAAAAAAACTTTTCTTTTTTTTTTTGGAGGGGGGAACCATCTGATTACCAGTGTGACTTTGGGCAAATGACTGAATCTCCATAAGTGTCAGTTTTGCTTTCTGTAAGATGAAAGGATTGAGTTGGATCACATTATGTTCCCTACCAGTTCTGTGTTCTTTTGAGGGAATGGCAGCAGGCCTGAGTATTGAAGGAAAAGTGGAAAGAAGAGATAAGGAATGAGTAGAGACAGATATATAGTTTGTTACATTAACTTTTTGTTAAGCTTTTGTCTCTAGTAAAATGTAAATGGGCGGGGGAGGGTGTGGGTAGGTAGTGCAGTCACTAAAATGCCTGTTCTGGAGTCAGAAGGATCCAAGTTCAAATTTGACCTCAGATACTTACTAATTGTGTGGCCTTGGACAAGTCAATTAACCCAGTTTGTCTCCTTTTCCTCATCCCTAAAATATACTGGAGAAAGAAATACCAAACCACTCCAGTAAATTTGCCAAGAAAATTCCAAGTGAGACCCCGAGGAGTTGGACATGACTGAAAAGACTGAATAAGAAAGTAAATGGCTTAAGGCTAGGTCTTCATCTTTTCATTTTTATTCCCAGCAGCCAGCAGAGGGTCTTGTACAGACTTTAACTTTTTTATTCAATCTATTTCATTGAATTCTCTCTTCAGATATAAAGGGGGAAAACCTTAGGGTAACAAGAAAGGAAATTGCTGCCTTGTCTCCTTTCCTCCTTTAAGCTTTCATCAGGAAGGGTTGATACTATGCCTCTTATCACCCTATCCGTGCATTTTGTGCTGCCTGTAGAAGCTTTGAATAGTCATATATTGTCACTGAACATAAAAACTATAGCAGATGCTTTTAAGAAAAAAACATCAGCCTCAGTTGTGAGATTGGCCATCTTCTCCCAGTAGTCATACAACCAGGGATAAGGTTTGCTGTTCCTGCCCGCTCTTTTCCTTTTATTTAGGGAATAATTTTCTGGGGAAGAGTAAGGACATTTTCAAAGTAAACAAATGTCCTAAAGAGCTGTGTTCTTAAAGCAGGTCACAGAACCTTTCATAACTAGGAAAATGGCTTTATGAGCCTCCTTGAATGAGCTAGACTGGTTCTCATATGATACACAGAATTTGTTTTGTGGCCAAACCAGAAGTCCTTTCTTACTTGACAGGACTTGTTGTCAAGGCTTGAGTCTACCTGGTACAACTGTGGAGAATAAAAAGTCTTCTTCATCCCATTAAAAAGCTTTGGAACAGGTAAGTCTTCAGCAAAATGGATTTGTTCTAGCAAAGAAATCTTGACTTAGATGTGTTATCCTAACAGATAAGGCACTAAAATTCATTTATCATTTAAAAAATCCTCAGCATTTCTAGTTTTACCCATTTAGCCAGATCAAGCAGGGATAATAGATTTAGAACTGAAAGGCATCTTAGATACT
Organism: Sarcophilus harrisii; assembly: GCF_902635505.1. Classification (NCBI taxonomy): domain Eukaryota; kingdom Metazoa; phylum Chordata; class Mammalia; order Dasyuromorphia; family Dasyuridae; genus Sarcophilus; species Sarcophilus harrisii. The sequence goes on along the minus strand of NC_045428.1, from coordinate 45,221,982 downwards.
TCTTTCTATAGATGAGGAGATTGAGTTTGGGAGATCAGAGACTTGCCCAGTCATACAGCTAGTAAGTATCTGAGGCAGAATTTGAACCAGGTCTTCCTGATTGCAAGCTCAGTGCTATATGCTGTTCCTTTGTTGTTCAGTCATATTTTTTTTTGGTCACATCTGACTCTTTGTGACCCCATATGGGCTTTTCTTGTTAGAGATATTGGAGTGGTTCCTTTCCCATGCTACCTAGCTTCCTTTAATCCAGTTCCTTGATTTTGCCAAGGAGAGCAAAGTGACTTGTCTGATGTCACATACATTAAGAACAGGATTTGGACCTTGGGTTTCTCCCTCTTAATTCAACATCTCCCCTTTTGTACTGTACTGTCTACTTTCTAAGGGATGCTCCAACCTTGAATGAAAGTAGAAATACAGTGTTTCATGACAGAAAATCCTTTGTTCCCTTTTTATTGCAAATAGAGTACAATTCTTACCTTCACAATGCTAAAAAGCGAAATTTGTCTTATGAACAAATGTTTTTTTTCCCCCCCAGAATGTCTGGATCTAGCATAGGCAGATATTATTATTAATTTTTGTCATGGTCAGAACAAGAATGCATCACCACCAAAGTGTTTCTTTTTTCCAGTGTGGAAAATTAGCTCTTTGTAAGTGAATTTGACATATATTATACAAATAAACCTCAATTGAATAATTGAACAAAAGGAATGGAAAAATAAATACAATGTTTATCTACTGTTCCATTATTAAATGATACATCTTATTCAAGCATTCTTGTAAAGTTAATAAATTATGTAGCAACTTTCATTAATGTATAATATCATTTTGACAGGCAGATTTTTATATTTGTAATGTATTCTATGATCAGAGCTAGTCTAGTTTTCCATTTCTGGTTGGATTGAGAAGGGAGTTATAGAATTCTAACTTGGAAATGAAAAATACTCATAGATTTTAGCACTCCAAGTAGAACACAGAATGTTTATCACAAAACCCTTCATTTGGGGCTGCTCTATTTCTCCTGCTCCATTGCTACAAGGACTTTTTCCCTCTTATTTCGAAAGGGGATAATCAGAGGCCTTCAATGACATTCCACAATTAGCAAGTTGAGTGTTGGAAAAAATGGCTTAACCCAGAAACATCAGCATTCTTCCTTTAGGATCTGACTTTGCAGATTTGTGACATCTTAGCCCAGTGGAGACCTGACTATCAATAGATGGGCTGTTGATCATAGTAGCCAAAGAAAGCCTGGCCATCCATTGTTTTAAGTGTCACATCTTATTCCCTGCAGATAGCATTCTTTCAATAAATTATTTTTATTATTTACACCTAATTTTACAATTTTGAATTTTGTGAATTAATTGTTTTATAATATTTCTATTTTAATTGAACTATTCTAAATCATTTTTATATGAGTTCTATGTTCCAAATGAACTCCTTATATACAAAAAACTCTGTGCTATATTTTCCTCATTCCTATATTTTTAAACTCTCTTTAATATATTGAGTACATTGTTCGATGATTATTTTTAGCTTGTCTTTTTTGACTATTGTTACTAATTTTAGATTTTTGAATATAGACTTTGCTTTTAATCCAACACCTTTTTTCCTTAGGTATAGTTTGACATTCCCAAATATAAATCTAGAAGAGTCATGAGAAACAATGTAGTTCAACCCTCTTATGAAAATGATGTAAGAAGTCTTGGAGAGATTAAATGATTTACGCAGGGTCCTATATGAAATAATCAGGAGCTGGGGTTCAAACCCAGGTTCTCAGGATTCAAACCCTGTATTCTTTTCACTGTTAAATGCTGATAGTTTTTTGAGAGGAAAAAGAATACTAAAAAATCATTGTAACAAACTATATTTTAAAATACATAGTCTTTGTAATCCAAGCAAATAATAGCAAAATAATTCAGTGGATCAGTGACCTTTTGTGTGTGTGTGTATGTGTGTGTGTGTGTGTGTGTGTGTGTGTGTGTGTGCGTGTGTGTGTGTGTGTTTATTTTATTTATTTATTTATTTTTTAATCATAACTTTTTTATTGACAGAACATATGCCTGGGTAATTTTTTTTTACAACATTATCCCTTGCACTCACTTCTGTTCTGACTTTTCCCTTCCCTCCCTCCATCCCCTCCCCAAATGGCAAGCAGTTTTATACATATTAAATATGTCACAGGACTGGTGGCTCTCCTGCCTCTTACACTCCTCCACTAAGATAAAAGCTGGTCCCGAAGACCTCCAGAAAGCTATCCCAGACATTATAGTAGTCCAGTCACCATTTCACTGAATATCTACCCAGTAACCTGAAGATCTTACTCCTTTTGAATCACTTCTAATTTTGAGTATTTGGTGGTTGTGAAATCCATGATTTATAGCAGTGTAATATTATTATGAAAATATTGATACTGGAGCAATTTGGGATTGTTGAAAGTTTTTCATAATTTTATGAAATTATAGCAAATAATATAAAGGGCAAATCTAGCCCACTTTTTTTCTTAATTTTTCCATTTAAAGGTGAGTCAGTCAATAAATATTTATTACTTGACTACTATGTGCCAGGCACTCTGCTAATTGCTGGGAATATAAAGAAATGTAAAAGACAGTCCCTTCCCTTGAGGATCTGGCAGTCAAATAGGAGATATGATATGCAAATAACTATATATGTTATATATGGGATAAAGTAGAAATAATCTGCTGAAGAAAGGAACTAGAATTAAGGGAGATTGGGAAAGGTTTCTTGTGGGAGATGGCATTTTTAGCTAGGGCTTGAAAGAAGTCAGAGAATCCAAGGGCAGCGATGAAGAAGGGACTGAATTCTAAGCAAGAGGGATAGCCAGTGAAAATGTCCAAAGTCAATAGGTGAGGTGAAGAACAACAAGGAAGCAAAATCGTGTCATTGGATTGCAGAATGGTGATGGTGGGGCATCTATTTTCTGTTTTGATTTGAATATAACATCAGACAAATGAATCAGAGTATTAAAAAGAGAAGAGATGAGTTGAATTACGGAACTAAATCTGGCTTTGTGTTTCAGTGTTTTCCCCTTTCCGAATCCTGGGAATCCAAAGTTCTTTTGCTCCTCCCTACTGCTGAGTCATCATCCTTTGTATTTTCCATTAATTCCTTGATATTCTTGACCTTTTGTTCTTCCATATGAATTTTGTTATTATGCTTTATAGTTCTATAAAATAATTTTTTTGGCAGTTTGATTGGTATGGCACTGAACAAATAGAACAATTTAGGTTTCATTTTTATTATGTTATCTCAGTCTACTCATGAGCAATTGGTATTTTTCCATTTGTTTAGATCTTATTTTATTTGTGTGAGAAGTGTTTTGTGATTGCATTTGTCTTTACAGGTAGACCTCCAAGTATTTTATTTTATCTACAGTTATTTTAAACGAAATTTCTCTTTCTATCTCTTGCTGGTGGGCTTTATCAGTAATATATAGAAATGTTGATGATTTGTGTGCATTTGTTTTATATCCTGCAACTTTGCTAAAGCAAATTGTTTCAGCTATGTTTTTGGATGATTTTCTAGGATTCTCTAATTATATCATCATATCATATGCAAAGAGTGATAGTATTATTTCAGCATTGTCTATTCTAATCAATTTCTTATTGCTAAAATCAGCATTTCTAGCATAATGTTAACTAATAGTAGTGATAATGGGCATCCTTGTTTCACCCCAATCTTGTTGGGAATGTGTCCAGCTTCTCTTTCTTACAAATAATGCTTACTGTTGGTTTTATATAGATACTGCTAATTATTTTAAGTAAAGCTCCCTTTATCTCTATGATCTCTAGTGTTTTTAAACAGGAATGGAGGCTGCATTTTGTCAAAAGCTTTTTATGCATCTATTGGGATTATCATATGATTTCTGTTGGTTTTGTTATATAGTCTAAAACGACAATTGTTTTTCCTGATATTGAAGCAGTCCTGCATTCCCGGTATAAATTTCACTTAATCATAATTACTATCCTGCTGATGAGTTGTTGTAATTTCTTTACTACTATTTTATTTAAAATTTTTGCTTCAAAATTCATTGGGTAGATTGGCCTATAAATTTCTTTCTCTGTTTTGACTCTTCTTGATTTAGGTATCAGGACTATATTTGTACCATAGAGTGAGTTTGGCAGTATTCCTTCTTTAGTTGAGGCCCAGAATTCCAGTTTTCCAATTACCAGTACACATGTCACTGCTGATTTGTTGTAGATAAGCTTCAACTTCTCTTCCAGCTGCAAAGCATGATGATTTCTTCATTCTCTAATCTCAGATTTTCTCCAAATTACCTGTGTCAATAGATTGCTTCCTTTTTTGTTCAGCCCCATCTCTGACATTTGTCGGCTTTGGAGGGGGATGTGTTAAGAGACACAGAAGGATGAAACAAATTCAATCTTTATGTGCTTTGATTTTACCTGAAAATGTCAAATAAGATAAAAAGATGTAGTTTATTTCCAGATGACCTTGCACAGATACTTCATGGAAGGGCAAAGGTGACAAGGTATGTGTTCTTAAAATTAAATTCCAATCAGATTTTAAAAAACCCCATTCTTTAACTCTTTGGAAGTTACATTCTAAAAGGCCAAAAACAATTAAAATCTACAAATTCTTTTTATCAAATAATAAAAAAGGCCACAACAGATCCTTGAGTGTCTCTTTATATGCATAAAAAGGAGAGAAGAGTCTCTCCTTTGCATGTTTTTTTTTAATTTTTAATTTTTTTGTGCTCTTGGAATAATTTTGTAAAAACTACTTTATATTTTATTTTCCCCAATTACACATCATTTTTTGATACTTTTTTTTAAGTGAGTTTCAAATTCTCTGTTCCCCACCTAATCCCCTCTTTGAGAAGGCAAGCAATTTAATATGTTATACTTGTGCAGTAATGCAAAACAAATTTCCATATTAGTCATGTTGTGAAAGAACACACAGGCAAAAAACAAATAAACAAGAAAAATAAAGTTTAAAAAAGGATGCTTCTAACTACATTCAGACTTCATCAGTTTTTTTTCCCCTTGGAGATGGATAGACAATGCTACTTAAAAAAAAGGTAGTAAATTACAGTTGATAACTTGGTGGAACCAACGGGTAACAAAGGCACTGTGTTTATACTAATTCTGTGTTGGAAGAATGAACTCCTCATTATAGAATCTTAGACTCATGAGATAGAAAAGAAAATCACTAAGTCCCACGCTCTGTCCCCAGGAAGGAATCACTTAAACCAACTTAGAAAATTAAGACATTGACAATTCTTTCCCTTTGGGACAGGAGGAGAGAGAGAAAAACAGAATGTATTATTGCAGTTGTTGAGATATTTTCTTTCTTGGGGGTATAATTTTATATTTGTAATTTTAAATGTCAAAAGAGTTAAGTATTCACTTTCTAGTTTTGGATACCAGAATGTTTCAAACCTCTTAAAATAACATCTATATTGACACTTACAAGTTGTGTGACCCTGGATAAGTCATTCAATCATTGTTTGCCTTAGTTTCCTTATCTGTTCCCAAGATTGCTGTGAGGATCAAATGAAATAATATTTATAAAATATTTAGCATACTGCCCAGCACTTGGCAGATGTCATGTATCAGCTTTCCTTATTATTACATATTGAAGGTTGTCAAAAAAGCTCTTTGTAAACTCTAAAATGTTATGATATCTTGAGATTATAAACCAGGGGTCAGGAGAGATTTGTGATTTCTTTAATATGGAGTGCACTGTACATAGTGTATTACCTCCAAAGGGATAGACAGTCAAAGTTTATAAATTATGTAATGACAGGGATTTATCTGTGAAATAGAGAAGAAGTTGCTTGTTTGTGGTCACACAACCAGACTTATAAAGCTTGAATTCAATAAATTAAAAAGATATTTTATAGTTTATATAGTGTATCTACTAAGATACATTGCCTCTGATATATAGTGTAAACTATGGAAGCATTTAAAATAATTTTGAGAGAATGTGCTGAGAAACAATGGGATGCCTCAACATGGGCTTGGATGTAAGGTAGGGACATAAGCTAGTTTATTATTGGATTCCATGGTGACATCTGTGCTATCGGAATCAGGTTGCTGCAGGCCGTGAGTATCTATTTAGTCGACTTCCATGAACCTTGCAGGAAAACACTAAATCAGGAAATGAAAAAATAAAGATAAAATAAGAAAGGGCTAAAAATGAGCTGGCTACTTAAAAAAAAGATATAGTAATTATTTTTGTCTTTTGCTTAGGGGTGTACCAACTGTTTACGACTGACTATTTGGCAAACTGGGTGTTCTCATTTCCCTCATGGTTCAGGAGTCAAAACCATATGCTACCTTTAGTAATGAACTCTTCAAAGACTCAAAACTATCCATATTCATGCCACAAGAAATGTTTACACAAAAGCAAAATGCTCCAACATCAAAATAAATCAGTAACATCTCAAAGTTGATATTTCCATATGTTTCTTTGGAATCATAAAGTGGAAGAGTGCTTCTGTTATAGAATACACTTTAATTAAAAACAAAACTTTTCTACAAATCATGGGAAGGCCCAAAATAATTCAGAGAAATGTCTCTTTTCTCCATGTTTCAAAGATTTGTCACTGGCAAGGAGAAAAAGGAGAAGGTCTGTGATACACTTATGTACTTTTTATCAGGCGAAATTCCCATCTTCAATTTCACAATTAAAGGTAGAATTTCTGTTTTAGCTACAAGTTTTATTGAATCTTAACTACCTGTAAAACTTGAAGGAAGCTCTATAACAATTAAATTGAGGGGTTCAGGGTATCCTCAAGCTAGACTGCCCTAGGTTATCAAAGATATTTAGAGATCTTTGTTTCTGTCCAAATTGATGTGGAATTACTTCTTGTTGGTTGAGACAGTCACTGTTTCAGATTTTTTTTGGGGGGAGAAATCTGTCTTTTATTATCCTTTATGCATTAATATAGTATGGTTCATCTCAGGGCATGATGATAGTATGGACAAACTTCAAATGTTGATGAGTCATTATGTGTGAATCATTTATTCCAGAAATATTCTTAATACTTAATAGTGAAAAAAGACAAGTACTTTTAATCAAGAAAACTTGATAAGTAGGATCTATGACATGCCCAGGAAATTTCAGTTTAATGAGAACACACAGGCCTGTGGCAAATAGGGATTCCATCTTGTACAATGAATCATTCGAGGCTTAGGTTAATTATGTATTTTTTAAAAAATCATGTTCAGTGTTTAACTTACTCAGATACAAAACACACACACAAAACAATTACTTTTCCCTATATTTCTCTTTAATTCTTCTAAGAGGTATGCTCTTCTAAGAATCTACAAAAAAGTTTTTAAAATAGAATCAGGAAATTAAATTCATAATATAATTTTTTAAAAAGAAAATATATCAGGAGTATTTTCAAGAGATGAATGAATTGATCAAATTTTCTTTTAGAATAATAATACAATTGTATTGAATCATTTAATTATAATTTTTATGCAACAATTTCTTCCCTGAAAATTTAGGCATGAAAATGTTTTATTTCTTTATTTTATCAGTTTATAATACTGAAAAAGACTAACAAATCTGCATATTCTGCGCAAAAGAAATGACAAGAAGAACTCAGTATTAAGTAAAAATTAAGTAATGAAATAAGGATTTCTGATTTGTTGCTCTAATTGGATTGCTATTCTACCCATGAGGAAGGACACAGGAGAAAGACTGAGGACTTCTGGATTATGATGATAAGATCAGGCAAGCAGAGCTTGTAGGGCCCTTTCAAATCAGATCTGAGCACAGAAGTGAACAAAAATGCCAAAGCCCAAAGTGTCTTTAGAAAACACTCTGGTTGAACTAGGAGAACATTGCACATAGTAACAAGAAGATTATGTGTTGATCAACAATGGTAGATTTGGCTCTTCTCAACAATGTGGTGATTCAAGGCAATTTCCTTCCTTTTTGACTCAGACCAAATTTTAGGAGATTCTAGGAATTGTTCCTTTGGGCTTTTGTTGAAAGGGTGATCGTAGTTCTGAGGGGCCAAATATTGGACCTTATTTAGTAGTTAGTGAGAGGAGATGGAGATGGAGAAGAGATGAGGAGGGAGAGAAGTAGAGGGAAAGAAAGAGGAAGAGGAATTTTGAAATGATATCAAAGAAAATCCTTAGATATTAAAAATTATCTCAGAAACAGCCTGAGGTCTTCATCTACCACAACATGTTTTTTTCCTAGAAAGTAAACACTGGAGATCAGAAAAAAGTCAAAGATGGAATACTTTGACCATGTAAACATGGGAATCTCAGCATCAACATCTGCCATTCCTTGTATTTAGTAATAATAACTAACAATTATGTAGTGTTTTAAGTTTTGCAGATATTTTTACATATATAATATTCTTTTATAAAGTAATCATGGGAGTAGATCAGATCTCAAATGGAGACTTGAAAGTTCCATAAGATCTGTGGATTTAAAGTTAGAAAGTACTTGTGGGACAATGTAGTCCAATCCCTTAATTTTTCAGAAGAGGGAATGGAGACATGGAGAGCAAGGTACAAGGCCAAACATGTGGGAAACCATGGAGCCAATATCAAACTTAGGTTTTCTCACTCCAAAGTGTTCTTCCCCTTATAGTGAACTCTTTCTATTATACTGAGCCAAAAACGTCAGCCATTCTGGATCTCTCTCTCTCTCTCTCTCTCTCTCTCTCTCTCTCTCTCTCTCTCTCTCTCTCTCTTATTCTTCTAACATGGTATTTTCTATTATTACTGTCTACTTGTTACGTCCCATTCCCTGCAATTCTTTTTCTTTTTCTTTAATGCCCTTATGGACTGTCAGGTTCCTTCAGTCAGAGATGGAGTCTTTATCATTTGAATCTTTCAAGTGCTGTGTAAAGAGTTGGTGCTTAATACATGTTTGTTGAATCAATCAATTCAGAGGAGCCTGGATTTTGAGCTGGAACAGTCCACCAGACAGACTGTTGTCTTGATAATTCTGGTATCATATATGACAAATTAAGTAATCCATCATCTACCATATGTTGGCTTTCATAATTAATCTTTGTGTCTGGTCTCTTAAGCACAAAGCTGTGCATCTGTCCAAGTACAGATCTGGAGCATTTTACAGAGGAGAACCACAACAACTTGAGATTCACTTATAGAAGTAATCTAAGTATGAATTCAGAGGCTTTAATGAGGGCAGAGATCTGAACTCTATAAATCTGGATGTAATGTAAAGTTCATTTTGGGGTGTTAAAGCTGATGCCACTGGTAGAGGACAGGACAAACTTGCTTGAAATTACCCACATCAGTTTTTTTTTAATCGACCTGGCATGTGATCCTAAGAGACTTTCCAGGATCATTTTCATTATATATCTTTCAAAAACAAAACAGAGGAGAGGATTACCTTTTGGCTTTCACAAAACTCTGCTATGGCCTGTCTTGGAAATATTTAGAATTAACCTCACAAATACTTTCTCCAAATCATCAACTCTGTACTAATGTTGTTTGTCCTACATATTCAAAGCCTTTTAAAAATTATTTTCAGTTCCAACATCTCTCCTATTCTCTGTCTCATCCCTTACCTATTGAGAATGCATGAAACATAATCAGTTTTAGTTCTTATGTTGGTGATCATGTATATAGGCTTCTAAACAGAACTGCTGCTATTCTCTGTATCAGTGAGCTAAAAAAATGTTAGATTTTAACTATAGTATATTCTCAAAGATTCTCCCAGAAACACAGATTTCTAGAAACCCAACAAATGGGAGAGAAGATCTATTATTTATTTCATGTGTGATCACAGACAATTTATCTAAGTTTTTGGGCCCCAGTTTCCTTATCTTTCTAATGAACAATTTAAATAAGATCTTTAAGGTACCCTCCATCCATAGCTCTATGAGTTGTTGATGCTAAAACAAAACAGTTAGCTATTTGAGGCTAATTGCCTAATTTCTTTCAAGCTCCAGGTCTGTGGACCTATTTACATGGTTATGATTTTGCTGAGAAACTCGTTGGCAATTGCATGCTATGCCAATTGTATTGACATCACATTCTCTAGTTTATATCTCAAGATGTGATACACGAGCACCACTTGTAACACTTTTATAAAACATGGAAGATATTGAGTACCATTTATCACATGAACTCTACCCAAAGGGAACTGATAGAATTGTATAGATTTATCTTTTGCCAAGGATATTTTTGTAAATTCTTTTAGTTTCACACACTATTTATTAGCTAATTTCTTGCTCTGAAGATATTTTTCTTCCTTCATAAAATTATATAAATCTTGTAATTGGAAGATACTTGAATGGATTTTCATATTTTAAAAAGGCTATCAGACTATATATATATATATATATATATATATATATATATATATTCAGACATTAAATACAATATGCCCAGAGATCTCTGGCATATTGTGTTTAATGTCTGAATATAATTTAAGAAGGATGTTAATTAGCTAGAGGATACCCCTAGGAAGGAACTGGGAAGGCAGAGAACTTTAAGTTCATGTCATAGGAAGACTAGCTGAAGCAACTAGAGATGCCCAATCTGGAGAAGGAGAGACTTCATGAGTTAGCATATGGTGATTCTCTGCAAATATCTGATGATCTTGCGTTCAGAAGACAAATTCTGACTGTGTCCAGAGAAGAGAACCAGGAGCAATGGGAGGAAGTTGCAAAAATGAAAACTTGGAATAGAAAAAGTCTTCCTCAAAATTGATCTGTCAAAAAGTGTAATGGGCTACCTTGGGATTTGGTGGCTCTCTCTACCCTCCATTGGATATTTTAAATAGAGGCTGGATGACATTGTGAAAGTTTCTTTTCTAGTACGAGTTATACTAGTAGATGACTGAGATCACTTCTGACCCTAGAATTCTATAATTTGATAAAGACTATACTGGACCAGTGGTCATCCAGCCTTTAGTTGAGGACCTCCAATGAAAAGAATCCCACTATCAGCTGAAGTAGACTATTTTAGTTTTTTTTTTCAGAGCTCTATTAGAAAGTTTTCTCTTTCTTTAAGCATAGTTTTCTTTTCTTTGCAACTATCCTTTGGGACCACATAGACAAACCCTAATTTTTCTTCCTGATGGTAGCTCTTCAAATAATCGATGCATCTTCTCTTTTCCACAGTGTATCTCCTTGGTTACTTCAGGAGATCCTCCTAATACCACTTTTAGACTCCACATTGCTTATTCCCCTTCTGGTTCTGAGTACTCTTCATTTTTATTAATAACTTTCCTGAAATGGGTACCAAGAAAGAAACAGAATATTCTAGATGTACTCCTATCAGGACAAATTATCAAGCACATTATTATTTTCTAATTCCTGGTTATTATGTTTTTCTTAGTGTTACCTAAGATGGCATTAACTTTCTTGGTTGCCATATCACACTGTGAATTTATATTGAGTTTTCAATTCACTTAGCCTCCCAGAACTTTTTCAGACTTTCTGGTGTTCCTAGAACACCAGAAATGAGAAAATCATTTTTTATCCCTCTCCATACAGTTTATTTTGTTTTCTATCTTGCTTGCTTTTCAAGTGGGAAACTCCTACAAAACAATTTTTCTCATAAATCCAGATTTTTTTTTAACCCAATATAAGGCCATTTTCCCCAGTAAAATGGGCAGCACATGCAGCTTTAATGCTGATGCCCCAAAAGAAGAACGTTTCGGCTATAATGCTGTGAATCCTCAGGTCAAAGGAAGGGTGGGAAGAGAGCCGTGACAGGGCCTGGCTTTAGGCCATAACTTTTCTTCATTATTTTAATGATGTTTTTATGTTTAATTTAACTGTAAATCATATTAACAGAGTTTTGACTGTTATGTCAGAGGGTTTAAAAATGGAGCTAAAAGTCATCTTAAGAGCTAAAGATTTGTCAGTTCTGACATGTTTAGTCAAGATGATCCATTCAAGTGTGGAGATGTCAGAAAGGATAGTGCTGGATGCTATTTAATTTGTTCAATATTTAAGGAGTGGAAATGGACTTTTAGCACCAAGTAATAGCTTTTGCTCTATATTAGTTACAGTTAAGTAGATAATTTATATCCTGGTTAAAGGCATTACACAAGGCTAAATGCTTTAAAAAGCAGTTTACAACATCCCATTCTTGAAGAATGTCTCTGCATCAAGTAAGGAAAAACTCTTCTGGAAGCTGGATCAAGAAGGTATAATCTCAGATTCCCTTTTATTACACAAGAAGGGGTCCAGGAAGGTAAGAGAAATGGAGGACTTGCTAAAATTGACTGAGCCAAGTTTGAGGATCATACTTTCATGGATCAAAAATATCATGTCCTAGGTTATTTATTGTTGCTTAGAGTGTTTTTCAATGTATTTATGGTGTCAGGGAGTTCAATTTGACACCCACCTTCTTTCTTTCTTTTTTTTTCTATTAAACAGCTTGCAAACACGTTGTTGTTATTTTAATCACACATACACAAGATAAGTAGTTTATTTGCTCAAGGCTTATATTCTCTCTTATAATATTGTTGTTTTGTGCTTGTACCTTCATTCTCCCATGGTGGAATTGGAATTTGAATAAAGATATTTAAATCAAAGATATTTGCAAGGTATTGCATGATGAATCTGGATATTGAAGTTCTAATGCTGCCTTATCCACTAATTTGCTATGTGACTTTGTGACATCATCATTCTGGACGTTATTTTTCTCTTTTGCAAAATATGGGAATTTGACTATCAGATGTAGTATAGGAAAGGCTGTGGACTGGAGATAAGATACTTTTAAAGATTTATTTATGCTTTTAACATCCCTTTGACCTTCTATGAAATATCAGCCTCAACACTTGTTTGGATAAAATAAATTGAGCATAAATAAAAGAAGAAATTAATAATGTATCAGATATTTAATATGTTCCAGGAACTTTGCTGGGCACTGGGCTTACCAATATGAAGAATGAAACAATCCCTACAAATGATTACAAGTAATGGAATATAAATGAGATCATAAGAATTTTCATATGGAAATACCAGAGACTTGCTGTGAGCATTGTAGGTCTAGTCTAAGGTACACTACTCATTGGAAAATAAAAATTCAATATTACTTCTGAAGGTTCTGTTAGCTCTGAAAGTATTGTGGATTCATTGGTGAAAGCATGATGGATTCTAGGTTAATAACTACTATGCTGATGTCAGCACAAGGCATATATGACTATGGGTCAGCAGGAACCAAAGTAAACATATTTTTAAGCTTACTTTATTTTTAGGTAAAAAATCTTGCAAAGATGACAAAATTGGGATTTCCTATAAGTTTTCCCCCTGTGTTCCATATCTTAAGTATGATCTTTTTTTAATGTTAAACATGTGCAGTTGTTCTTTTTTTAAATTAATTAATTAATTTTTTTAATTTAATAGCCTTTTATTTACAGGTTATATGCATGGGTAACTTTATAGCGTTAACAATTGCCAAACCTCTTGTTCCAATTTTTACCTCTTACCCTCCACCCCCTCCCCTAGATGGCAGGATGACCAGTAGTTGTTAAATACATTAAAATATAAATTAGATACACAATAAGTATACATGACCAAAACATTATTTTGCTGTACAAAAAGAATCAGACTCTGAAATATTGTACAATTAGCTTGTGAAGGAGATCAAAAATGCAGGTGGGCATAAATATAGGGATTGGGAATTCAATGTGATGGTTTTTAGTCATCTCCCAGAGTTCTTTCTCTGGGCATAGTTGGTTCAGTTCATTACTGCTCCATTGGAAATGATTTGGTTGATCTCGTTGCTGAGGATGACCAGGTCCATCAGAACTGGTCATCATATAGTATTGTTGTTGAAGTATATAATGATCTCCTGGTTCTGCTCATTTCACTCAGCATCAGTTTGTGTAAGTCTCTCCAGGCCTTTCTGAAATCATCCTGTTGGTCATTTCTTACAGAACAGTAATATTCCATAGTATTCATATACCACAATTTATTCAGCCATTCTCCAACTGATGGACATCCATTCAGTTTCCAGTTTCTAGCCACTACAAAAAGGGCTGCCACAAACATTCGATGTGCAGTTGTTCTTGTACATGTTTCTCTACATTTATCATGCTGCACAAGAAAAATCAGATCAAAAAGGAAAGAAAATAAAAGGCAGGCAAAATCAACGACAAAAAAGTGAAAATACCATGTTGTGATCCACATTCAATCCCCATAGACTTCTTTCTGAAGAATCAACTTTTTAAAAACCCTTATAAATATCATATGATTCTTATAATTCTATAACTTTTATAAATACTAACCATTATCTTATATTACCTAGACATTTTGTATCCACAGTAGTGGCTTGATTTTTGATGATTTATTCTTATTAAATTATTTTGGCTTTATGTTTTTATTTTCTCTTAATTCTACCTCTGCCCCTTTTTCCCCTCCCCACTGTACTCTTCTTCTTTATGAAATTTTGTTAAAAAAAAGAAAGTTCCCCCCACCCCAAAAAAAGAAATCTCAGAAGTCACTAGCAGACTCTACCATATTCCACCTATTCTCCATTGACAGGAAGGAGGTGTGTTTTATCATCAGATCTCTAGACTCTTTCCTTTAGACATTCTAAAATCACATTTTAGAACTATTATTTTTTAACCAGTTATAATTATTTCTGATTTTAGGTTTTTGTCTTGTTGACTAATGGGAATATCAGACAACATTTATTTATCAGCTTCATTAAGACAATGTTTGTAGTTATATTGTAATAGAAATAACTTTTAAAAAGTAAGACACTGGACAGTTTTTATTTTAGGCTCTTAAATCTTAAAATTGCAACTTTTGGGACAGCTTATAATTGCCTCAATTTATCATTCAATAGAAACTTTGCTTGAATTTTGCTGAGATATAGTCATTATTTATTTATATATAGGCTTATATATTTACTTTTTTACATACTAGATCTTTGATAAGTATAAGCAGTTACATTGTATAGTTTTAGACCTGAGTTCAAATCTAGTCTCAGAGACTTATTAGTTGTGAAATCCTGGTTATTACTTAAACCTCTGGGTGCCTCAGTTTCTCCATTGTCAAAATGAGGCTAACAATAATATTAACCTCTTCATTATTCTAAGGATATTTGTAAAGCACTTTGCAAAACTTAAAGTTAGCATAATTTCTTCAAATGTAGCATCAGAGACTTATTAGTCCTGTAATCCTGGTTATCAATTAAATCTTCAGTTTCCTCATCATCAAAATGAGGATAATAATGGTACCCATCTCTCTTGTTGTAAGGGTATTTGTAAAGCACTAGCAAAAATGTAAAGTTAGCAACATAATTGCTGGCTATTTTACTGATGTAGGAAGTGGCAGAGTGGATAAAGTCAGTAAAACTTATCTTTGTGAATTTAATAAGTTCAGACACCTACTAGCTATGTGACAGCTATGTTTGCCTAAGTTCTTCATCTGTAAAATGAGCTAGAGAAGGAAATGGGAAATCACTCCAATATCTTTGCTAAGGAAATCCCAAATGAGATCACAAAGAGTTAGACATGACTGAAAAGGAAGTGAATAAAATCAATAAATAGGGAATGCAAGGTTCAAACTGGTTCTCATTCCTCCATAGAAATGGTCTGAGTCTGGGATATTGAGAGGTTAAATTACTGTTCATTGACCACACAGCTGGTATATGTCATAACCAAGACTTGAACCAAGTCTTCCTTAACCTAAAGCCAGCCCTCTATCCATTATGCTATGTCACTTCATAGTTAAATTTACATGTATTATTATGTATAATATGTATATATTACATCTTCTTAGCAATGATGGCAAAGCTAACAAATTCCAAATGGTTTCAGAAGCACTCTAACTTCTGAAAATGATAGCTAGAGAATGGAAAGGAACCATAAGACCATTCAATTCAATCCGTTAATTTTCTGGCTGCTTCCCTGAAACAATTTGATGTAATAGTTGGAATAATCAATTTAAAATCAGAAATAATTGACTGAAATCATTCTTTCACACTTAGGAGCTAGGTACTCATGACTTAATGATCTAACTTATCTAAGCCTCAGTTTCCTTATCTTCAATGGTAATAATTATACTCATATACATAACTCAGGTTTATTCTGAAACTCAGTGACATACTGTATCTAAAATACTTTGAAAACTTAAGAACACTATAATGTCAGTTATTATAGATGAAGAAACTGAGGTTCAGATTGTTATTTGTCAAGATTATGTAAATCACACATACCTATACATATTCCCTATACATTCTTGAAATTGCCAAAAATTAAAAAATAATAGTACATGGTAGTGATATGTAACATTAAATTGTTGTATGCATATTCAAACTCTTAAGTCTGGATGGCCAATCTTATACATTTAAAAGAGCATAGTAGTCAGAACCATGTCTGAAGAGACCTTAAAAACTTGGACTGTGAAAGATTTGAAGGACTTGAATAGCACTGAAGAGAATGTCAAGAAAGAGCTGAAGAATCTGGAGCAAGGAGGAACTCTTCAATCAAGAATGAATTTCCTGAACAGACCTAAAGGGCTATAGGAATACAACTGGAACATTGGGAAAGGAGATTGGAAAGGCCTTGAAATGGGTGAAGAATGAGTGTATTTAAAAAAAAAAGTGATAAAGATAAATACTTCTCAGGACAATAAAAGAAAAAGAATGAACAGCTTCAGGATTTGGATTTGAGATGCATGGTAAACCTGGAGGTGAAGAAGACCTGAATGAACAAACATGAAACCATTTTGGAAGGAGCAAGAAGTGAATGAATGTTGGAAAGTCCTTTCAAATGGTGAGATGGAAGGATTTCCAGCACAGATTAAAATTCAAAGCAACAAAAACGTGACAGCCGTTTTGCTCGTGTTTCAAGGTTACCAATGTGGCAGAATCAATAGTGTGCTAAACATTCTTGGAACTGAGAATTGCCCAGTGATACCAGACACCAATGTTAGCAGTCAGAATAATATCTTACCAGCACAGAAATGGAACTTTGGAAACATTCCTTAATATATTTAGTGCTGAACTAATAGGAAATCAATTTAACTTGCTCCACAAATAGTTTTTAAAATATTAAAACATTTCAATAATTTTCAGGGATTTCTCATCTTAATTATAATTTAACGTAGCAGCCAATTAATTTAATCCTTCATTATCAACAATGAGCCTTTACAAAATTACTACTTAGTGCAAGGCTGCTATCTGTGCTTGGTTCATTAGATTTGCTGATATAAATTTAAAAGAAAAAATCTTATATGAACCCCAGCTTCATGCCTTTTTTTTTCAAATTATGTAGCATAAGCTTTTTTCTTTTCTTTTTTCCATTCTTTCTTCCTTTTCTCTTCTTCTTTTTTTTTTTTTTTGCACTGCATAATATCATCTGGCAAAAAGTATGTGTGATCTTAATTGTTAGACTTGTTTATTCCAGGGAGAAACCAATGGAGCACTTACAGTAATTAACATATTTTCTCTGGTCTTCTCATTTTGTTAATGATATCTTATTGAAGGCTGTGCAGTAATTACTGCCCACTGAGGTACATACGCTGAAACAAATTAATGGCCAATGACCAATAATGATTACACTTGTAATTATCTATTGTGAAGTATAAGCAGAAAAAAATTAGAAATTAAAAACAATGTTCTTTGAAGTCAAAATTAAACTCTATTGTTAAACTATGCTAAAAATCATGTTAACAATGCCACCGAAGTACATTATTCTGCATCCTTATAGCTATTTTATTGAATTATGGAGCTTTTTAATTTTCAGATGATTTCACAGTTTCACATGCTGGGAGACAAAAGTTTAAAAAAGAGAATCTAAAGAATAATGCATATTTACATTTTGTTCTTAGATATGACTTCCAGGTGTTATTTGCATGTTGATTTTAACACATCTAACACATTTGCTTTTTAATTATTTCAAGAAATTAAAATTGTTTCCTGTGCCAGAAGGGAATTGTATCTTTATTCTAAGTGAGAGAATCTCCCCTACACTACTTTTTTATTATACCACTCAGGTATAGTTATGGCACAGAAAAGTTTTCAGAGTACATGAATATATCGCCACTCATTTAAATCAAATTTAGTTCTGAATTTTCTTTCAACAAAGTCCCACTTTAATATCTATATTGCTTTTCTGATGTTATATATTATGATTTATAAAATGTCATAACCTCTGTAGAACCTAAGTTGATCACTCCAAGGGCAGTATAGTAAAGAGTGATGGTATTAATAGGCTGAAATGTATTACCAAAAAAAAAAAAAAAGAAATTGCAAAGAAGAAGCAGTGTGAAGGATGTCATCAAAAGAAAATATAGAATCAGCAAAGAAAATGGCCAGTTCTGTGGAGAGAATGAAGGGTAATCCTGGGATATTTATATACTTCATTGGTATTTTCCTAATGTTCAGACAATGGAAGGAAGGTTCTCTGACTGGTTTCCTTATAGTGAATTTAAAGGGGGACATGGAGATCAGTGTTGTACAAGATAAACAATCATGAATGGGTTGTGACATGAATTGTTGGAGAAAATACCCATGTCAAGGAGATCACCTATTCACTGGTATATTGAAGAACCAACATAAAGTGGATATTATCCCCAAGACTATTCATTTCAATTTGGGGTAGTTGAGGTTCCTGAAGATGGCTTTTGGTTATGGATATTGCTAAATTTTTTACATGTTGGGATTCAAATTAAAACTCAGGACCTTGAGACTTAATTACCTTCATACCAGCATCAAGAGCCTAGCAGTAAATATTTACTAAATACATAAGATGACTAGGCATTATACTAAGTGTCCAGGGTCTAAAAAGAAGAAAAGATAGTCCCTTTCCTCAAGAAGCTTATATTCTAATAGTAGAGACAACATATAGATAAGTAACTACATATCACACACACACACACACACACACACACACACACACATATATATATATATATGAGATAGAAAAGAATCTTGGGGGAGGAATCAAGGTGACTGATTATGGTCCATGATGCAATGAGTGACTATGACGTTTTTGGGGTCTGACCAAGCTCTAAGTGCTCCGTAGCATCAGCTTCAGCTACCTTTGTCACTATTGGAACAAATTGTTCTCTTCTGGCCATTCAACCGAGGAAATCTTCACATGCTTAGGGAAGATATTTCCCTAATTCACTGATGGGTTTGAGGCATCCCCGTTACCTTAAGTTTAGTTTATTCTATCTGCTGAAGTGGTTTAATGTGACCTGGCCACTGAGCATGCTGTAGCTTCTTGGAGCTACAAGTGTCAGTTGTGTGAAAGTGTGTACAACAAAGGTAAATGAGCCGTGCTGAAAAGGGCTGGAGAAGCCCTCACAGAGGTGCTAGTCCTCCCTGAGCACTTACACCCCTCCAAAGTTACTAGTATGCTGATTGGTTTCCTTGTAGTGAATTTATAGGGGGACATTACTTGCCAAGTCCAATGGCCTTTATTTTCCTTGATTTGTTCTTAGCTTTTGAACAATCTGTCTGTAGAACTGTTGAACAATTTCTTTCCTTATATTCATTTCTCTCTAGGTTTTCAGAAGTCCCCTCTCTCTTGGTTTATCTTTTACCTGTCTGATCACTCTTTCTCGATCTCCTCTGCTGGGTCCCACATATTAGCCACAGATATCCCTCAGGTTTCTGTTCTGTACCATCTTCTCTTCTCTCTCTACTACACATCCCTTAGTGATCTCTTTATAGATTTATCACCTAAATGTATCCTGACCCAAACTCTGCAAATCTCCAATATTATAACTCTGATCATACCTCCCATATTTTGAATTGATATCTAATAGAATTCTTAAACTCTATATGTTCCTCACAGAACAACTATATTTTACTCTGGATAGTTCTTTACACTAAATTCCCAGTCCCATGGGGTCACAACCTAGGAGTCATCCTTGTTTCCTCAATCTCTTGTCCACCACATCCAAGCTGTTACAAATGCCCATAAGTTTCACTTTTGCAACATCTCTTGAATCCCCCTTCTCTTCTCTGATGCTGCCATCTCATCACCTTGATTGGGACAGTAGTCTATTGGTGGATCTGTCTGCTTCAAATCTTCTCCCACTCCAATCCATCCTCCATTCAACTATTAATCTGTATGTCATAATCTCCCTCCCACTCCACGCTCATCAAATCCCTTCCTTTATTGCCACCAGAATCAAATGCAACATGTTCTGTTTGGTGTTCAAAGCCTTTCATGACTTAGCTCCCTCTTATTTTTCTATTCTTATATCTGACTCCCCAACATGTATTCTTTGCACCAACATCATTGGCTTCTTGTTGCCACCCCATTACTTGGTTTCCAGCATTTTTTCTGATCATTTTCCATGTATGGAACATTTTGTCTCCTCCCCTTCAACTGCTCATCTCCTGGTTTCCTTAAAGCCCCAATTACAATTCCATCTTTTACTGAAAACCTTCCCCAACCCCTCTTAATTGTAGTATCTTTCTTCAGTTAATGATTTCTTATTTTTCCCATATATAGCTTGCTTTGTATATGTTTGCTTCTGTCTCTCCTTTTTGATTATAAGCTTTTTGAAGGCAGGGATTGTCAGCTGCCTCTTTTTTGTGTCCACAGCTCTTATCAAAATGTCCTTAATAACTATTTATTGATTGATTATTCCCAACCCTTTAATAATCCAATGATTAAGGACTATTAAGTCATTTTAATAGTTGGCTCCAGTCTTCCTATCTTGCAGGGGCTGGTTCTTGCAATATTCCATATTGGTTCCCTCTTTCTTAGCTGATCTGGGCATATTCTAAACTCTGATATGCAGATATGTGGGACAGACACTATAAGAGCCAGAGTCAGGAAATGGGATATTATATATGAGGAATAGCAAGTTGACTAGTCTATGACTGCCATATGTGAAGACTTCTTGATTTCAACTATTTTTCTCATACATTGTGATATTCATTGAATTGAACTCAGTGAACTGGCAACCAGGAGACTTGAGTTCTTGCCTTGGCTTAGTCATCAAAATGCAGTGTGACCTTGAGTAAGTCCCTTCATCCCTAAATCCTCAGTTTCCTATATATATATATATATATATATATATATATATATATATAATAAGCACTAAATGATTGCTAAGATTCCTTGTAGTTTGGAAATGCTATCATAGGGTTACAGACCTAAAAGAGACTCAGGAGCCATCTAGTTAATCTTTATATAGTATAGATAAGGAAAATGAGTTTCAGGGAGATTGAGTCTTACCCAAGATCATATATGTATAATAAGTGTAAAGGTGAGATATAACCTGAAATCCTTGATTATGGAGCTAGTTGATGTATGAAATCCCAAGCAAAGATAGCACAGGGCATTGGGAGAGATAAAGAAAATAAAGTGCCAATCTCAATATAATGCTCACCTGTTTGTGTGCCTATACTCTCTGTACACTTATAATTAAAAATAGATGTTGGTATCTATGTAACAATACTTTTTCTGCTCTATAAATTCTTCAGGTGACAATTGAAGCAAACATTAGACTAATAGGAATTTTGAATTATTTTATTTGGGAAATCTTTGGAGAACATTGTAAATTGGAGCATCCCAATGCTAATCTCTATTTATCTCTATCAGAATTGTGTGCCCAATCCATAAGGTGGATGAGGGAACTGCCAGAATGCAAATATTTAACTTATCACCTCCATTTAAAGACTTTGTTTAGTTAAGTAAAACTTTACTAGTTTCTAAGACAGGTATAAGAATCTTTTTTTCTAGTTGCAAAAGTAATGGTCATCTAATATTAAACTCATTCGGATGTGGTTAGTGGCAGTGCAGAGAGTTGTGGGAAGTCCCTCTGGTTGACGCAGGTCCAATGTGAAAAGAATTCATGAACCCAAAAAGTTTGAATGGCAAAACGAAGTTTTATTGGCACTTTGCTAGGAAGACTGACTTCCTCAGGGGCAAGGTCCTGGCAGAGAAATAGAGGTCCTAGCAGAGAAATCCTGGCAGAGAAATGAAAAAGGATTATCACTGAGAAGAGAATGTCTTCACAGTGGGCAGGAGTCCTGGTGGGCAGCTATGCCAAGGAGAAAGGTTCCTTGACAAGGCATAATCCTGCTTCGGACCTCTGCAAGCTATGAGTTTAAAATTGCCGTTTTTTATAAGAGATCAATTGCATGAGATTCCTTCAATGTTGTCACTGCTCCCAGGCCTAGATTTCAGTTGAATGAGACCGCTTAAGTTATATCAGATCCAGATCTCCAGAGAGCTAAATATTAGCGGTCCTGGATTAATTTTCAACTCAATAGAGGGTACAGATGGTCCCACCAAGATAACAGAATGAATCTACTTTATCTTGATTCCCTGAGGCAGACCTCTCCCAGAGGAGAGTTTCAGAGTTCACCCCAAAAGTCAAAGAGGACAGTTTCAGGATTCCTCTCATCAATTCTGCTCATTTAAATTATGGATAAAATTATGTTCTTAGGCATATTTAGGTTTCTTCCATGACAACACTGAAAAGATTTTAAAAGCAACTAAAAAAGCTCTTTTACTTAAGGATTATGATCAAGCCACTAACTTTATCTGACTTCACCTCTATTTACATTGAATTTTTAAAAATGTCTTGTAACAAGATCCAGCACTCAGTAGGATCACAGGTCTAGAATGGGAAGGGACATAAAAGATGGCCAATGCAGTGGATAGTGTTCTGAATCTAGAATCAGGAAGACTTAAGTTTGAATGTGCAACCCTGGACAAGTCATTTAATCTCAGTTTCCCTTAGTTTCCTTATTTGTAAAGTGGGAATAATAATAACACCTACCTCCCATGGTTGATATGAAGATTCAATGAGAAAATGTTTGCAAAATGCTTTGTAAATCTTAAAGTAATATATAATTTATGGCTACTATTTAATCTATTTCCCCTAATTATGTAGATGAGGAAACAAGCTCAGCAGATTAAATGATTTGCTTAAAGTCACACAGATGGTAAGGGTCAGAAGTGGGGTTTGAATCCAAGACTTTGGAATCTAGCACTGGTATTTTTTCTACTATAAATGTTTGTAGGATAGAACTGAATTTATTGAATTGAAAGCATTTCAAGAAATAATTTTGATTTGTATCTGGGTGTTTTGACTAATATTACCATCATATTCTTATTGTTATAAGTGAAGGAAAAAAAGCATAAGGAAGTTTGGATTTTTCTTGGGTCACACAGCAAAACCCCAAGGGAAATGCCACAATCATAATGGCTAATTCCCAAGCATTCTTTCCATCTGTTTCTTTGCTTTTAATTACAATGACCCTCATCTCCAGTACCTCTTGGTCAAGATGTTATTTGAAGAAAGTCTGGTGGTGTATAGTTTGAAGACTTTCTGAAATTCTCACTGGTCATAATTTTATCTTTTGGTACTCATGGGATCTGGGTTCAGATTTTTGACAATTTTTTTAAAATTTATGTCCCATTTGGAAATTTTTCAAAATGTTGTTCACATTACATCTGAATAAGTGTTACCCAATGGCTTAATTCAAGACCTCTGGCATTCCTCTAATTAGGATTCCTAATTTTTATAACTTATTTCTAAGACTATGTAACAATGAGCTTTGAACTTACATGGAAATTAGAAGACTCATCTAGCAAGTGTTTTAAAAATGAACTTTCACTGAATTATCTTTGTAGATAGGGAGAAATAATACAGAGATAGCCACAGACTTTTCTTTAAAAATTTGTTGATAAACTAGTATTTTGAAGAAGCATTCACAAAAAGCAATTGGAAGTAATTTATTGATCTTTAAGCTCCTGGGTGCTTGTACCTAAATTCATGATACAAGTTACTTATAACTGAAGTGGCAACATTAGAATAATAGGGGTAGAGACTAGACTTGTGATTTTCTTAGTCTAGACATTTCCAAGATGAGGAACTCCTTTTTCTTAATGTAGTTTGGCATTTTCTTTAGAACATTTATCTTAGAGAATACCCTAGAGTGAAAGTCTTGCTCCTCAGATTGTATGTGTCTCATAACATATCAGAGTGCTGTTCAAATCAGGTCGAATGTAATTATGAAATAATTTAATAAGAATAAAACAAACCACTGATAATATCAATATGTGCTTTTCTAAGTCATCATGTATGTGCCCTATAGAGATGTATATGGCCTATAGGGATGCGCATATGAATGGCTTAGTGGCTCCCAATTCTATTTGAATTTGACACCACTGGTTAACACCATTTGCCAAATGTTACATAAGAACAGAAGCATGTCTTCCATGGTTCCTAAGATACTTTTTAAAAAATTCATTTTGCTACATTGCCTTTTCTTTTTTGTTTCAATTAAAACAACAAGTATAACAAATGGTTTCCATTGGTTTGAAGTTTGAGTAAGAACAACATGAAATAACGTTCTCAATAAGTTAAATCCTTAGTAGCTGGACCAAAAGAACACAAAGTTGTTGATCTTGTAAAGTTAAAAATTAGCTGTAAATTTAAATGATCTCCAACTCTACAAGCACTTTAGTAATTTTCAAATATCATTCCGTGTCTACTGTAGCATATAATTTGTTTCTAGCTTCATCAATATTGTATGAAAGGGCAAACACTTAGTTGCAAAGAAATTTATATATATATATATATATATATATATATATATATATATATATATATAGTTCTTAGATACATGGAAACTCAGTGAGGAAATTTCCCAAACCAATACAGAACTGCAACTGTTCTTTAATTTGTAGTCTTAGGCATGTTGGGACCACTAAGTAGGTAAGAGATTTATCCATGGTCACAGAGCTAGTATGTAGCAGGAGACTGAAATCCAAGTCTTACTAATTCTGAGGCTTGCTTTTTCTCTGCTAACACTATCCAGAGGAACAGGATAGATAGGCAGTGTGGCTAGAATTGTGTATGGAAAAAGACAATGCTTTTTTGAGTAGTGAAACTTTCCTACTTTCTCAATTGCCAAATGCTTTCCTTTGATCAGGATTTTTTTTTCCTTGAAGAAGAGAGCCCAATTTTGATTATTTTAAAGTTATTGCTTTAAGGAAAAGACAGCACTGTGCTCCAGCAGATGGAAGATACTACTGCAAGCCAGGACATCTGGATTCTATTCTTGTCTTTTGCCACTCACCAGCTCTATGACTTTGGGCGTCACTTAAGCCTATCTTTCTCTGTATCCTAGTCTGTGGAATGAGAATCTTTGATTAAATGACCTGTAGCCTTGATGTTCTTAGAAATGTTTTTCTTGTAGTTTTTATTCATTTGGTTAATGGCATCTGCTGGAATTTGTTCTAAAACTTGTGTTTTTTAAACATTTACAATTCTCCTATAAACCCGGACTTCATTTCTTCTGGGTACAAGCCCGTACATGGAAAGAAATAAAAAAGGAATATGTTAGTAGTTACTTAGGTTTACTTATTTGTAATCTTCTTGCTTCTCCTCATTCATATACTGACATTCTGAACATAAGAATATCATTCTTTTTTGATTATTCTTTCTTTGGAAGCGTTTTAACTTCCCTATTCTAGGACTGACTGGATCATGTTTACAGAGCCTTTTCAAGGGCATCTGTTTGAAGCCACAGCTGAGGATGGGGCCCACAGAGCACACTGGAAGGATGCACCTAGAATTTGTTGAATTAAGTTCTTGCACCTGGATATAATTGTCGTGCCGCTGTGCTGGGCTTTTCTTAAGCTACTGGTAAAACAAATTAGCTCAATTTAAACTGGCATCCAGTAGGGAGGCAGCAACTCACCTCATATAATGTTTTTCAAATAATTATTTTTCTATTGCCAGTTTTGCCTCATGAATATTTTCCTGGGGGCTGGGTGAGAAAAAAAATGGAGCTAAACCCAAGAAGTGATAAAAAAAATTCTCTTCCTTTTATAAGATTCAATGTTGAGGCATTATAATTAAGATATGGGTAAATATGTGGTCATGATTTGAGTTCAGCTGGATGCTCTTCCTCCCTCCCCACATCTAAATGTAAATCTAAGATATTTAGAGGGCTCATACTATTAGAAAAAATAAATAAACAAACCCTGAGCTGCATCTGCATATGTTTCAGGTATTGCTGCCAGACTGACTATGGTAATGACACAAATGTGTTTTGCAGTTGCGGAAAAGACGTGTAAAAGGTCTGTTCTAAGCAGGAGGCAAAGGTAGTGCTTTATGTTTGTCTGGGGAGTTCATATAAATTCCACAGGATCCCATTTCCTTGTGTGCTTTAGAGTTGTCCGAACTTTGTAACCAAATTTACAGGCTTCTCTGAAAGTCATCAAAAAGTACAAAACTTCAGGGGGATGGATGATGGCAGAATTGTGGGATAGGAAGGATTATGTTTGTGTGCTTCTCTGTGTGTGTGTGTGTGTGTGTGTGTGTGTTTGCCTAACAGACCAATGATAAAAGTTGCAAGTGCTTAGAAATTTCCATTTTTAAACAGGTATATCTCACCTAAGTTATATTAGATAAGTAAATACACACACACTATCTTTAGTCTTGATCCAATTCAGAAGACATTTTTATATGGCAATTTCACTGAATTGTGGGATCCTAAAGCTCCTGTGTACATGGGCACACATACCCCCTCTATATATGAAGGATTACCTATTAAATATTGACTAGTGTTTTCAACAAAGAAAAACGATCCCATCAATGAGTTATTCTGTATATAATTGAATTACAGAAACTGAAGGTTATTGTGTCATTTCAACTCAATTTTGTGAATTCATTTCAGTTCAGTTCAATGCAGTTCAATCAATCAACAGTTCAATTCAATTAAATTCAGCAAACATTTATTGAGTATGAGACAACTTGATCATATGAAGCCTGTGAATGAGCTAAGTAACTGAAGAAGAGGAACTGGTGACTTGAAAAATTCAAATGCAATTGTGAAAATTAAATATTTTCCTTATTAACAATCAAGAATAAGCTGTCCTGTATTTTGTTAGAAAAGCAACTATTTTCTTTGAGGTATAACTGGAGGGTAATTTGTTAATGCCTTTTCTGAAGAAAATATTACCTAGTATTGGTCATTATATCTATCTGCATCTTTATATGATGTCTAACTTTATGCATATATCTTTTGATATATGTATGACTAGATAAATTTTGGCTGCATTAAGTTCTCTTCCATTAATATCTATTAAATACTTGACTTTGCATAGAGTACTGTACTAGGCACAGGTAAAGATAAAAAATTTATAAAAGATTTGTTCTCTACTTTCATGGAGCCTACAGTCTAATGGTCAATATTATACATACTTGAATAATGATATTCCATACTCAGATACCATACCTATGTATGTACACAAGGGTATGTGTGGAAAATTATACAGTTTAGCATATAGTTGTCCTTCCATTTCAAGATGACACTTCCATTGTGTTCTTTCCAATTAGGAGGGTGTAGCTGAATCAGCCATCCTTTCACTTTCTTTATATGCTTAAGATAATAATAATTAATGTTCTTCACCTCAGAATTTTCTGGAGGGTTGCTTCTTTTTATGTTAACAGAATGAAGAAAAGAACAATGCAATTTTTTTTGAGATGTCACTTGAAAATCAGGAGGTGAATTTTCCTTCCTTGCCTTTTCCCCAGTGATGGCAGGATCAAGAATCACTGCTTTCAGCTCCTCAACAATCATAGGGTTGGGGAATAGTTTTTTTTTTTTTTTTTGATGTACTACTGTGTCACATTCTTTCCTATTTCCAAGAAAGATATCATTTACATTTTTAATAGGGCTTTACATTTTGCAAATTATTTCATAGATTTTATTTCATTTGATAATACATTAACAGTATAGTTTGAGAATCTCAACATTTATACACGATAAACGGCATCCACACCTGTAACATATATGTACATAGGCTTATGTTCATACTTATGTATATATATGTGGTTTTGTGTGTGTGTTTATGTGTGTGATTCTTCCAACTATAACTCAGTAACAAAAGGTGATGTAGTTTAGTGAATAGAGAACTAATGTTGAAGCCAGGGAATCGTGGTTTTAATTTAAGCTGCTGACACATACTAGCCATCTACTGACCTTAGGCAAGTCATTTAATATTTCCATGGGTAACTCTAAGACCATAAGTTGAAGAGAAGGAACTCGCCTGCATTAGTATGAAAGTGTTTACTCACAGAAGTTCCCCGAACCAGTGAGAACAGATCCAGTCCCCATCTCCTAATTTAATAAAAAACTTTGTAACATAAATATCATAACCATCTTTCAGATCTTGTCAGATTTTGGAAAATATTTCAAATTATCTTTTTTTTATTGTGCTATTTTATGGAAATGCTTATTTGATTCCTTAAATTAAGAAGGAAATAATTTTAATACTATTTTATTTTTCCAAATATGTGCAAAAATAGTTTTCAACATTCACCTTTGCAAAACCTTGTGTTCCAGATTTTTTTGTCCTTTTTTCCTCCCTCTCCTCTTCGCAAGATAGCCAGAAATCAGATATAGATTAATCATGTACAGTTGTTCTTAACATATTTCCATATACATCATGCTGTGCAAGAAAAATCAAATCAAAAGGGAAAAACACAAGAAAAAAAACCAAGCAAAGAAACAGCAACAACAATAACAAAAATAGGTGAAAATTCTATGCTTTGATCCTCATTCAGGGTCCATAATTCTCTCTCTGGATACAGATGGCACTTCCATCCCAAGTCTACAGGAAATGCCTTAAGTCATCACATTGTTGAAAAGATCATCATAAAATCTTGTTGTTGCTATGTAGAATGTTCTCTTGGTTTCATTCAATTCACTCAGCATCAGTAAATCTTTCCAGGCTTTTCTGAAATTAGCCTGCTCATTATTTCTTATAGGACAAGACTATTCCATTACATTTGTATATCATAACTTATTGAGCCAGTCCCTTACTGAGGAGCATCCATTCACTTTACAATTCCTTGCCACTACAAAAAGCGCTGCTATAAATACTTTTGCACATGTGGATCCTTTTCTTTCTTTTATTATCTTTTTGGAATACGGCAGTAGAGACACTGCTACATCAAGGGTATGCACAGTTTTATAATCCTTTGGGTATAGTTGAAAATTGCTCTCCAGAATGGTTGGATTATTTCGCAACTCCACCAACAATGCATTAGTATCCCAGTTGAAATATATATATATTTTTAAAAAGGATAAATTTGGATGTAGGCTTTTGGATTTGGTATCAATCAAGAAATTAGAGATTGAATAATATTAAAACTTGTCCATCATCAAACAGCTATTAAATATGAAAAAATGGGATTAGAACCTTGACTTTTCTGTCTTCATTATGCATGAAAAGAAATGTCCCATCTCTCTAGACATCACTATACCATGATGACTTTTGAAGGAATACTTGGAACATACTCTTAACTTATCCTTGTGTTTAGGCACTCATATGAATCAGGACTAAATGTCAAGTGGAGTGTGGGACAAATAGATAAAGAATTCCAATGATGATCTCACTTATTCATGAATACTCATAGCTATTCTTTTGTCCTTTTCAAAGTTTTCCATTTCACTACTTCTTTCAGCAGTTACTCAAGACAAACTTTAGCATGGAATAGCATTTTAGAATAGTGTTAGAAAAAGATCTGTCTTTTCTTATGGAACCTGCTCATAGGTTTTATGGCAAGTAAACAAATCTCTGGGAAGAAGTTAGTTACTTTGGGGAGACACAGTCATTCTCTGATTTTACTGAGGGGAATACTTAATGCAGTGGAGCAATAGAGAGGAATCTGGCTTGTCACCTGTGGAAATCTTTCTTGCATAGCAATTCCTGTGTATGGGGGAAGTTTCTCAAACTTCTGAATTTTCTTTCTAAAATTAATATTAACCAAAGTAAAAAAAAACATATTTTAAATGCACCTAAATTTTGTCAATTTGTAACTTTTTTTTGTTCTAGGGACATAAAAATAGAATGAGATTTATTTAAAAAACATACAAAAATTCATGATTTGTAATACATACTTATTGAATGTAAAGAGAACAAATCAGTATCTTAGAAGTTAATGTAAATTCAGAGCTGAAAATTGATCTTGTGAAATTGATTCATAAACATTATTCAGGCCCCCCAAAATGTAGGTCTGCATCTAATAATCATTAAAATGACAAGGATAGCTATCTTGATTAGTTCAATGATGGTGGGAATATGGAAAAACAGGCACACTATTTTTCTTCGGGTAGAAGTGTGAATTTTGAATAATAAGTTATGAAAAAATGAATGTTTGCAAAACAGTATAATAGTACACAATAAAGACCATGAAACCTTTCACACATTTTTGTGTTTATTCTTTTCCAATAATTATCAAAGAATGTTACTGAAAGAATGATCTATCGGTACAAATTTTTATAGCATTTTTATTCATAATGGTAAAATACTACAAATAATCCACAGATCTAATGATTGGGAATTAGCTAAATAAATTATGACATTTGAATACAATAAAATGCCATTGCATCATAAGAAATGTTAAATATGAAGAAAACAAAGAAATATCAGATTTGTGTAAAGCTATACAGAACAAAGAAAAAATACTATTACTATGTAAAAATATAACCATAGTAACAAAATCAAAGATACATAGAATAAAAGGGGATAAAAAGAGACTTGGCTGAAAAAAGAATTTTTTTTTGTTATTATTTTAAAAAATTTAAAAAGTTAATAGGTGTTTTAAAATTAAAATCATAAATGATGGGAAATTTTCTTTCATGAATAATTATTTTTAAATTTGTTAATTTATTATTTTGTGCTGAGGAATAACATTTTAAACTAAAAATTAAATCTCAAATTAGTATTTACTTATTATTTCTTTAACTGGATTATCACTTTAATTCTCAACTTTCTCAGTTTTTCTATGAGGATATAGATTTACATGGGAGGTTTCCTTCTGTATCCTAAAATGTGTAAACATTTAAAGCCAAGCAGCCATGTCTAAAGTTGGAATGAATAACAATAAATAAAATGAAGGGATAGTAAATATTTTTCTATTAGAAATAGACATTAGACATGATGGCATAATAGTGAATTTTTTTCTTTTTTCATGTGAGAATAGCAGGGGATAGGGATGAAAAGATCACTCACAGTGGGAGCAGAGGCCCTTAGACCTTGTTGTCTTAACAGGGTACTGGACTGTTGTGTTGATACCTTAAAGTCCCAATGCTTCTCCTTTTTTAAAAAAAAATTCTGCCTTCTTCCTTTGGCTATTGAAATTGTTCATTCATTGACACTGGGGATTTTATATATGACGAAGAGTGTGTATATATACATATACAGACTTTCTTAGCATATATATGAATATTGTATGTGTGTATAATTAATCTTCTTAATTAGACCTTATTTGATACTTTAAAAGATTTCCAATTTCATAGACAGGGTTCCTCTTTCTGCTGGTGCTGGCTTAATAGTTGCTAATTGTGGCTGAACCATTCATCATCACTTGCTGGCTACCTTTCTTGTCCTTCCATGACAGACACACAGTTTACCTGAGTCCATTCTCAAAGCTCTTTTCAGATTGGTAATTGAAACCTTCTGGCATATGTATGCTGTTAATATAACATTCAAAGTCTCTATTCAGCTTCATGTTAGCATAGGAGGAGAATGTGAGTGAATTAAACTTAATATAAGAAAAATATTGATTTATCGAAAGGTCAACCAATAAATGATTCCTCACTTTCATAAAAGTTTGACAGGATTCCCTTAGAGAACAAGCTCTCCTAATATACTTAAAAGTATAGTTAGATTTATAAAAAAATGCTTATATCCAACATCTAAGGAACAAATCAATTGATCAAGTAGGACATATACATGTTCATGCAGGTACAAGCATGGAGAAACAAATAACTTTTTGTTATTCATCTAGTCTTCAGAACACTTCTAGTTGTACACTTGAAAGGGTGCTGTATAAGGAGCCAGAAAGCATGGGTTCAAAACCTGCCCCTTCTACTTACTATCTGTTTGATCTTTGGCAACTCACTTAAACAGCCTTAGTCTAAGTTTTCTTATCCATAAAATGAGAAATGTGAGCTAGATATTCTCCAAAGATTGTTCCAGCTCTTAGAGTTTGTGATATATAATTTTAAAATTCTGAACTCACAGAGGCTGGATTACATGTACAAAGCTTTCCCAAATGTCATAAAGTAGATTCATGAAAATTTCTTCACACACACACACACACACACACACACACAAGAGAAAGCCATGCATTTGTTCTTATGTAGTGCACAAGAATCACACCATCACATTTGGATATTATATGCATACTTGGAATATGCCATACTTATAACAATGGGAAAAAAAAGATAATTGATGTTCAAGTGGTACTATGAGGATCCAATTCTACAGATATGCCAAAAGGTATCCATGATTCATAATACTACTTAAATATTATACTTAAGACCAGAAAGTGGTGACTGTAGTTTTGAGTGAAAGCACATGGCTCCTGGCTTGTAGTTTTAAGATCTTCTCTACCAACTGTGAATACATTTAGCCATTTTGTAGAGCAATTTGGAATTATGCCCCAAAAGTTATCAAACTGTGCATACCCTTTGATCCAGCAGTGCTATTACTGGGCTTATATCCCAAAGAGATCATAAAGAAGGGAAAGGGAAGGGACCTGTATGTGCACGAATGTTTGTAGCAGCCCTCTTTGTAGTGGCAAGAAACTGGAAACTAAGTGGATGCCCATCAATTGGAGAATGGCTGAATAAATTGTGGTATATGAATGCTATAGAATATTATTGTTTTGTAAGAAACAACCAGCAGCATGATTTTGGAGAGGGCTGAGAGAGACTTACATGAACTGATGCTGAGTGAAATGAGCAGAACCAGGAGGTCATTGTACATGGCAACAGCAAGATTATATGATGATCAATTCTGATGACATGGCTCTCTTCAACGATGAAGATGTACCAAATCAGTTCCAATAGAGCAGTAATGAACTGAACCAGCTACACAGCAAAAGAATTCTGGGAGATGAGTATGAATCACTACCTAGAATTCCCAATTTGTCTGCCTGCATTTTTTATTTCCTTCACAGGTTAATTGTACACTATTTCAAAGTCCGATTCTTTTTGTGCAGCAAAATAACTGTATGGACATGCACATATATATATATATATATATATATATATATATATATATATATATATATGTGTGTGTATTGCATTTAACATATACTTTAACATATATAACATGTATTAGTCAACCTGCCACCTTGGGGAGGGGGTGGGGGGAAGGAGGGGGAAAATTGGAACAAAAGGTTTTGCAATTGTCAATGCTAAAAAAATTACCCATGCATATATCTTGTAAATAAAAAGCTGTAATAAAAAAAGACCTTCTCTACCTCTGTTGGATGTCAATGAATTTTACAATTCCTTTGGAGTCAATATCTCTTTGAGGCACTGAGGAGCACCATAATGCACAGAGTTCTGGGTCAGGAAGATTTGAGTTCCAATCCTACCTCAGACACTATTTGAGCAACTTGCCTAGCCTCTGTTGATCTCAGTTTCTTCAATTATAAATTACTAATAACCCCTACTTCACAACTGTTGTGAAGAGCAAATGATATTTGTAAAGCACTCTATTGACACATAGTAGATACTTATTAACTCCTTGTTCCTTCCCTTTTCTCCCCTTTGTAGTACCCTAACCATAGAAATGTCATTCAGAGAACCCTTCTGGGCTCAGTATCTAAACAGTCATTTGACAGCCCTCTTAAATCAATATTTCTTTGAAATACCCAAGAACACAAAAGCATCATACAGGGAATACATTTGTGCTCAGTATCAGATACTAACCATTTGATCAGTCCATCACAGACGAATCTTTGGTCTCTTCCAAAGAAAAGGTCTGAAATGCAGAGGGTAAAAATGAATGTCGCTCTTGAAGTAGTTTTATAGTATTGGGACAAGAATGAAAAATTGGTCACCCTTCCATGATCATGCTTCCACAAATGGTTGGTTTCATGGAAATCCAAATACAAGTTTTGAACTGTTGTGAATCTGGGGAAGCTTTATTTAAAAGCTTTTGCTCCCTGGGAGCAGGAAGTCAAGTGAGTTATGAAATTTTCCTGCACCCTAAGTACCAGTCTTCCCCAGAGTAAGGTGAGTGAAGTTTGTTTTTGACACATATAAGGAAGATAATTGAATGGTATACATTTCAAGAAATGTAATGATCCATGGGTCTGTTTTTACTCAAGTTTTCTTAGTATTTCCCCAATTTCAAGCAAAGTTGAGAGGACAATTATAGTAAGTACTGAATGCTGAGTTGAATCAATCAATTAAGTACTTCCTATGTTGTCAAAGAGGTATGGAGTGTTCTAGGAACACTAGCACCTCTGGTTTGAGAGCATACTGAGCCCTTTTCAGTCTGCTCACTTATTTTTGGTGGCCACTTGTCACCTAAATATCACCTGTGGCTCCAAGAAGTTGTAGCATATGTAGAGGCTCTACCTTGTTAAAACCTCCCCTGCAAATAGGCTAACCCAGATTGAGGGAAACTGAGAGCCTTCATACCCATCGATGAGTCAGAGGGATGTCTGCCCTGAGCAAGTGATATTCTTCCACTAGAATGGGTGGAGGAGAACAGTCTGTTCCAGTGGGCCAAGAAGGCGACAAAGCAGATGCTCAGAATACTTAGGACTTGGTCAGACATTGAAGGTGCCGAGGTCATCCTCAGGGTCCCAGGTCATCACAAGTCATTCTGACTTTTGTCTTGCCACTAGATTTTGATGATTGTGGAAAAGAGAAGGAGACTGATGATTTTGTATAATTCTGCTCACTTAAATCTAATTCATTTGCCAGTCAAGACTTTGCTTGTTTGAAACAAAAGATGAACAACTATCTTGGCAGACATTGGGCTAAACACTGAGGACACAAAAATGGGCAAAACCTGCTCCTTACTTTAAGGAACTTGAATTCGAATGTGTATACACACACACGTGTGTAGATTATTTACACACGTGTAAATCATGTATGTACACATATATAAATAATATACATATACCAACAGAAAATATATTCATAATATGCACAATTTGCACACAACATGCATATATATACCTTTGGTGCACATGATATGCATATACACATGTATATGCATATAGAAAATATATTCATAACATGCATATATACAATATATATACACAGATTACCATAATATGCATATATAGAAAATATATTCACAATATGCTTATATATAATATATGTACACATGCATTACATTGCATGATATGCATCTACATAACATATACACACATATATTACATATAATATGTATATATGTAGAGATATTCGTAATGTGTATACAATATGCACTTATATAATATATGCATATATTACACATAATATGCATATATGTATAGAAATATGTTTATAATAGGCATACAGCATGCATATATTTGATATATGCATATATATCATAATAATATACATATAGAAAATATATTCATAATATGCATATGCATAATATATATACACATACTACACATACTATATGTATACATATAGAAAATATATTCATAGTTGATGGAAAGTAATTGGAAAGAGGGAGCATTAGCAACTAAGCACACTGAAAACCATTTCTTGCAGGAGCTGGGATTTGTGCTAAGTTTTGATAGAATTCAGAGAAACCAAGAGGGGGAGGTGGAGAAGCAAAACCTTTCAGACATGGGGAATATCAGCTAAGAGAAAGGTGTGGAGGTGAGAGACAGAGTGTTATGTCTGAGAAACTTCAAGCAGGTCAGTGTAACTGGATCATAGGGTGTATGTGAAGGAGAGCAAGACATAAGCAGATTGAAAAGATAGAAAGGGGCCAGGTCAGGAAGAGCTCTCAGTGCCAAGCGAAGAACTCTAGATTTGATCTTGGAGGTAATAGGGAGCCATTGGAGTTCATTGGACAGGAGTCATTCATAAGATTTAGAGAAATCACCTTGGCAGGATAAGCTGGATGGGATAGAGATATGAGGCAAGTAGAAAAGCTAAAAGACAAGGGGTGAGGAGACCTTGGACCAGGGTTAGAGTTATTATGCATGAAGAGAGAGGGGTATATGGAGGGATGCTGTGGAGGTAGAAATGATAAGCTTTGACAATGGATCGGATACATGGGGTGAGTGAGAGTGCTGAGTCGAAGATAATATCTCAGTTGTTGAATGCTGCTGAGCATGAAAGAGGTACCTACCCACATCTACTTGTTAGCTTGATTTCCTGACCCTTTTGGTCTTGCAACGAACTATTATGCCTTGGGCATCCAGTAGGTAATAACATTAAGGAAATCACAATCTTGGTTCTCATAAAGATGCGAGAACTTTGTGTCATGAGTTAATTTAATTAGTTCAGTTTTGCCTGATAATTTCTCTTTCCTCTTGCTTAATATGCAGGTGCTATATTTGGGGTCCTCCTGTTGATTACTAAAGGAATAGTATCATATGGAAAAAAACAACAAATGGCTAGAGTATTGTCTTACAAAATAAAAATCCCATAAATGAATTTTCAAGGAGAACTTTTAGTGAGAAATTAAGCTCAAGTAAGCATATAAACCCAATGTAGAAAACGCCTAGAGGCTTTTGTAATGCTTTTTAGTCCAAATACCAAACCCAAAATAAAATGCTTTTCTTCCTAATCAGAACACATACTTTGTGTGTGGGGGGGGGGGGGGGGGGGGGGGGGGAGGAGTACATTTCTACAATCCCAAAGCATGAAACATAACAATTGAAATAAAATACAAATTAACATATATTTACAAATCAATGTATATTTGTAGCATAATTAGCTAGTTGAATTTATAAAAAAAAGTAAAGAAAAAAGAAAAAAGCAAATTTTCAAGTATCTACATTGTTTCTATTTTCTGCCTTTATTTTTCTTACTATTTTTCTCCATCATAGTTCTAATGCGTAGAAATGATACATTCACAAATGTCAGTAAACATTGGATAAACATTTAAAAGATAATTTAGGCAGAAAACTCTCAAAAGAAATGGGAGAGAACACTTTAAAAAATGATATACATAATACATGATTTCTGCATGTCAGTCTCTATGCTTTATGGGTTGCTATGTCCAAACAGATCCATTTCTGAACTTTT
The DNA here is from genome assembly GCF_902635505.1 of Sarcophilus harrisii. Classification (NCBI taxonomy): domain Eukaryota; kingdom Metazoa; phylum Chordata; class Mammalia; order Dasyuromorphia; family Dasyuridae; genus Sarcophilus; species Sarcophilus harrisii. Next base: position 45,185,023 of record NC_045428.1, on the reverse strand, counting down.
TGGGTCAAAATCCCACTTCAGACACTTGGGTGGGTCAAAACCATTGGCTGCCTCAGTTTCCTTAACTGCAAAATGAAAATAATAATACTGTGTCCCCCAACTCACCTCAGTTATCATGAGGACAAAATGGGGTAATATTTGTAGAGGGCTTAGCACACTATCCAGCACATTAAAGGTGCTTAATAAATACTTTTCTTTTCCTTTTTTCTTGTGTAGTAACCACACTCACTTTTAAAGGATAATCAGCTCAGAAATGCATTTAAAGCCCTCAAATTTTGCAGGAAGAGTGATAAAAGGCTAGTTATATGTCTGGAAAGTCTAGATCTCTCAAATTCCATTTTCATTCAGAAGCAACAAAATTTTAGATTTGATGTATTTAATTTCATTTCACTTCAGAATATTTATTCAAATGCTTACTAAGTTCCAGGTATTATACTTGAGTCTGGGGATATAAAGATGTATGTGTGTATGTGTGTATGTTTCCCCTCTCTTCAAGGCTACAACATTATATTGGCAGTTACAAATTTTAACCAAAAAAGTAAAGGTTGGTGATCACAAATATAAACAGAGAGGTAAATAAACTGTACACACAAAATAACAGAAAATAGTTTTAGGAAGTAGGGGGCAGTAACAACTGTTGGTAGAATGGTAGGCTTTTATGTAGGTAATAATTTAGCTATGCTTTGAAACAAAGGATTCTGAGACATGGAGATGAGAAGGATGTATATTACAGACATGGGTAGAATTATGCTATCCCATAAGTATACAAGATTTCCATCTTGTATCATAGTTGAGAAATAGCCAGTTGCCTAATTTGACTGGAACAATGGATTCAAGAAGAGACATATGATATGATAGGAGATAGGAAATGCAACTGGAAGGGTAAATCAGAGCCAGATTGTGAGAGCCTTAAATGTCAGACTACAGATTTGTATTTTAACTCAGAGGCAATAGGGAGTCAGATTTTGGGACAGAAGACTGAAATGGTCAGAGCTGTGTCGCAGCACTAACAGTCTGGCAGCTCTGTCAGGATAGATTAGGAAGGGGAGAGATTGGGATCAGGAAGACCAGTAGGAATAGGTCAGAGAAAAACACTTGAGGGCCTTTGCTACAGCAGTAGCTATAAGAATGGAGAAGAGATGGTTAGAAGAGGTAAGTGATAGAAATATAGGCATATGACATTATGGAATAAAAATATGTTAATTGTTCACATGGATAACACATTAAATCTATTGTACTTTTATGTACTGAACTGATGTTGTTTTAGAAATGTCAATAGATAATGTAGAGAGAAGCTGTTTTGATTCATGCCTTTGTTCCTCAGGTTATCTCATGCAAATTAAGATAGCAGGAATAAGATATCTCTAGATTCTTTTTATTTTGCAATTTATTTTAATTTTATGAACAATTATTACATTTATTCTATCATCCCACTCTACTTGTAAGACAATTTAAAATAATTTCTGAATTTTGAAATTTTTCTGCTCATTTCTCCCTTTACCCTTCATTTCGCAAATATGAATACCATTTAAACTTTTTTTTTTCAGAACAAAAGATCTAGGAGAAAAACTAGAACTATTGTTATTGAATATTTTAATACTATATTTATGAGGAAGAAAATTCTATCAGTGAAACAATTCGTTAACAAACAAAATTAGTTAAACAAAGTTAAACAAATAGTAAACAAACTAACTAAAAAACTAAAAATTCAGTATCTTCTGTGGACTAGGTTCTATGCCAGGTACTATGGAGACAAATCCAAAGTATGAAAGAAATCCTACTCTTAAAGGGCTTACATTTTAATGGGAATAGAAAACATGCACATAAATAAGTATTTGCAGAACAAATAATACAAAATAAATTCAAATTAGTTAAATGCAAGGTAGTTAAGGAGAGAAGGCATTGATAGGTGACAGACCTAGAAAAGGATCAAAAAGAGGACCATGAAGAAGGTGGTACTTAAGCAGTAGTCTTGTTGAAAATGAAAGTTGGGATAGTTTGTATCTATGGATTGTAAAATGCTTTATAAACATTTATATATTATATATACAATATATGATATATATTATAAAATATATACATATTTATAAATATTATCTCATTTAATCCTCTCTACATCTCTGAGCAATTGGTGCTATTAAGATTCCCATTTTACAGATAAGAAGACTCAAGGGGTTTAGTGATTACCCAGGACGACAAAGGTAGTAAGTGTCTTTAAAGCAGATCTGAACTTAGTTTTTCCTGTTTTCAAATCCAGTACTCCATCCATTGTACTGTTTGAATGAATATGAGATGAATGTGAAGGAAAGAGTACTTTCTAGGCATGAGAGAGGGGGTAGGACAAAGGAATAGAAATGGGAGACAGAATGCCAGGAGAAGAAAACAGGGAAGGCCATTTTGGCTGAATCATAGTGTGTTCAAAAGGGAGTATTTTGTAGTGTGGTTGTTAGGATTTGTTGGAGTCACATTGTGAAGGTTTTTAGAAGATAAAAGGACTTTGTTAAAGTTTAGAGTAGGAAAGTGACTTAGATGTGCACTTAAGGAGAGTTGCCTTGGCAGGTGTGTGAAGGAGACCTGAGGCAGGTAGCCAAATGGAAGACCACTGAAGTATTAAAAATAAGAGATGACGAGGGCCTGAACTAAAATGGTGATTATATATAGAGAAGTGGTCAGATGTACAAGATAATATTCAAGTAAAAATGGCAAGTTTTGGTCACTGCTGAATTTGTGGGATGGACACATTATATATGTAGGATGACAGAAAATGGGAATTTGAGGGAATGCCCTTGACAGAAAGAGGGAAGACTGCTTGAAAGATAAATAAGGGTTGGGGGGAAATGAGTACTGTTTTGGACTCATTGAGTTGACTTTGCTGCAGTGTGACTTTGGGCAAAGCATTTGACTTTTTCTCTGTAAAATGGTATGGGTGTGGGAAAATGCACTAGATTAATTTCCTTCTAACTCTATTTCTATGACTATTAATTGGATTTATTTCTGGGCCAATAAGTAGGTTTTTGTTGTTGTTTGTTTTGTTTTTTGTTTTCTTTTTTAACTTTTTCAACCTTTACTCATCCTCATATCTGATCCTTCCTCTAAAAGTGCAGATTACCATATGGGTTAGTAGAAAAGAATAATATATAAGCTCCTTGAGAAATGGGGATTATTTCCTGTTTTTGAATTTGACCCATATTAGGTGCTTAATAAGTACTTGTTCCTTGACTAGTACTGTATGTAACCCAGACTTGAGTTCAAATCTAGCCTCAGACACATAATAACTGCATGACCCTGGCCAAGTCATTTAATTTCTGTTTGCCTCTGCTTCTACTACAGTAAAATGGGGATAATAATAGTACCTACTTTCCATGATTGTTATGAGGATCAAATGAAAATAATAGTTGTAAAACTCAGCACAGAGCCTGGAATATGTTAAATGATATATTAATATTAGCAGTTACTAGCTATTAACACCATCTTTCTTGTCCAAATAGTCATTTAAAAATATTTATTGAATTACATTTGTTATTGAAAGTCTTGGATTTGACCTTTGATGCTGTCTGAACCTCAAGACAGGAAAAAACCATTAAATATCAAAGCATCTTTGATTTAAGCTAGAGTGAAACTCTAGTGCCAGCTTCCAGAAAACAAAGCGACACAAACTACTAGAAGATAGCCTTCAAAAAGTAAACAATCTAGGAATATACATTCATTAGAGCAGATAAAAAAATCATATTTATTCTGTGATGATATTAAGAATCCTCTCTCTGCTGTCTTAAAAAAAAATTTCTCCATTGTGGTCTTTGTTTAAGTTCCCTGTCTGAAAGGAGAGAAAAAGAAAGGAAACTGGGATTTTAGGAGTGAAGATAACCTTTGTAATTTTGCTTACCACCTCCTTTCTGCGGCTTTCTGCCATTGGCAATTGAAGAAAGGTAAAAAAGATGGAGGATTTGGTGTCATCTTCAAATGGTGCAGTAGGTTCGGAGCAATAAGGATCTTGTAAAGGGATCTCTCTTCTACCTTTGAGAACCAGCATCCATGAGAAGGACTTTGTCCTCATTTTTCACTGGCTATCCCATTTACACCCTTTTCTCCACTTGATTTTTGTCCCCATTTTCAACAACATTAGTATGCTGTTCTGCTGGATAGATTCACATAGCTGAGGAAGATAATTAAGCTTTTCTTTATTAGTATATTATGTCCTGGAATTTATGAATGCCGGGGCTAGCAAAAGTAAATTAATAAACTAAGCAAGAGTTTAATGATTGGGGAATAGTTGCTTCAAACTTAAGGATCTTACCCACAGAACAGGGGATATGTATTCGTAACTGTCTGGTGATGTAAGTTAAGTAATCAGTTCCACCCTTATTTTTTGCCTGACTGTGCTTTTAAGTGAGAATTTTTTTAAAAGGCTCTTTGAAATCTAGGGCTATTTTAAAGCAAACGGGATTCTCTTTTAGGATGAGAAAGTGCAGCAACCCCTAATGCTCCAGCTCTGTAAGGGGTGAGGAAAGGAGGGAAGAGAATGCTTAAATCAAGGATTAAAAAGACTGTCACAGAGTGAGAGCGGTTGGTCTTCTAGGCATAATCCAGGCTCCAAATCTGGATTACTGGATAATTGCTTTAAGCCTCAACTCTGATTAGCTTTGACTATGGAGACTGGGGAGAGTACAACCCTGGCAGAAAAAAAAGCAAAGAGAAATTTGAATTCTCCAGCAAGTTAAATTTTCGTCCTATAAATATCTTCTCTTCCCTCTCTTAAATGGTAAAAAAAAAAATTGAGCCATGTAATATGTTTGTGGAATAATCTAACATCCTCACACAATATTAAAATATGCAAATTTTATTTTAAATGATTTCTGAATCCACAATTTTCTTTGTATTTCAGTCTAGGTGGAGAGGCAAGATAAAAAAGAAACCCATATGATGTTTTAAATACATGTTGAAAAATGAATTTAAAATGTCTTTGGGATTTTCATAATACTTTTTCAAATGAAATATGAAATGCACTTGCCACCCGGTCATTCCTAATGCCTGGAACATTGTAACTCTATACAATACAAGATTGAAAGCCTGTATTTGGATTTTGCATTCATACTTGCATTTAAGCTAATCTTCTATCTGTTTTCTTTCTCTCTCTTTTCTTTTGCAGGTACTCAGTTACCTCTGTCAGATTACATTAGAGGATTTAGGTGACATCCTTGTCCTGGAACCACTAAAGATACTCCTACAGGCTACTTAGAGATACAAATATAATGGACATAATCCTATTTTGATGGAGAATGAGTCGGATTGAGCTCAAAATAAATAAAATAAAATAAAATAAACTAACAACCCACCTTCTCGACAGCCGCTGGATGTTATTTTATTATTATTATTTTTATTTTTAAAGAGGATCTCAGAAGAGCTTGCCCCTAAAAATTCTTTCAGAAAAATCACCCAGTCCCTTCACAAAGGTCATGAAAATCACAGTATAAATCCAAGCAGAATATCAATTGGGATCGAACAAGCAAAAGTGAGTGCAGGGCCCAGATATGATTTTTATGAATTCCCCAGTCACTCACCTTTGGGACTATGTCCCCAATCTAGGAGTCTTCTGAAGGAGTAGTGGGTGAAGATAGGACCTGGTGTTGAATTTGTGTTTCAGGGGACTGGTTCTTAATGATCAGTTTCACCTCTGGGAGGTATTAAAAGCAAATTTGCACCATCTAGGTAGGGGCCAAAAAGACGATGGAGGATTTTTTCTCTGCTTTGATAGAAAGCCTTGCAATCCCAACTATTTGTTTTGGGAGCTGTTGTGGCTTTGGGGACAAGTAAATATAAACAGCAGGAAACACAAATACAGAGACAGCGTTAGGGGAGGCTGGGAGGCAGCCATGTGGTGGTGGCTTCAGGAAGAGAATTCTGCTGAAAATAAGCTTTGCCTCAGTATGTGTAAGAGGCTTTGGCAGGCCCTGGATCAGACCTCTGGGGAAACCACTCAGCAGGGTGGGGATTAGCCAGTGGTTTACTATAGTTTGTGCTTTCCAATTCACAGCAAACTTGCTTCCCTGTCATACTCTTGCATTAACCCTCTAAGTACTGACTTGGCCATTTCACTTCCCTTCTTTTCCTCCATTAGTATTTTTTATTTTTTGTCTCTTGTCAAAAAGAATAGCCAAATTGAATTAAAAGTTGATAATTTTAAAAGTATTTAATGAATGGGATTGAAAAGACATGAAGCATTTGTTATCTCCCGATAGTAATCAAAGCATAACCAGAGATAATTTTGCAAGCTGAATAATTTTCCCTTTCTGAAAATGATTTTTAAAAATTAGTGATTCTAAGGAAAATGTCAAAAACTTGCAGTAGAGGTATTTTAAAATAACTGTGTTATTTATAGATCACTTTAAAAATATACATCTTAAATATATTCCCATCTTAACAATGAGATGCATTCTCTTTTTGAGACTTGACAGGGTTAATTCCTTTTAGCTGTGGGAAGACTATGCTTTGGTGGAAACCCCATGGTTATTCCTAACGCATGACCATCAAAGAGTCAGATTAGCTGAGGGGGAGGGGAAAGGAAACTGGGCACTTCCTGTCTCTTAATAAAGCTAAGATTACAGAAGTATTTAATAACCATTGTGGATTGAATAGGAAATGGTATGAACACTTTGGGTAATTCACTGAATCTATGGTGATTGTTTGAGATTGTTTTTTCATTGTTATGTTGGCTATTTGGAAAATGTTGTAAACCTGGGATCTTATTACACAGAACAGCTAGGCAACCAACCATAAAAATACATTTTGGGAAAATTTGGGATCTCTGGTGGGCACTGCAAAGTGTGAGGTGTACCATCGTCACCACTAAGGAAAGAGCAGCCAGTGTTTTATAAGCACCGTGAAGGCAATAAAATGTGGATTCCTTATGTAGGTCCAAATGTAGCAGCTGGATTTGGCTTTATGAACCATGAAAAATAGTTCCCATCTGGAAGTTGATGTTGAATAAAGATGCAACAGTAAGATAGTATCTTACATGAAACATTTTCAACATTGGCAGTATTAGAGTTTATATTTTCTGATACTCAGAGAAAAATACAAATTGAAGACCTCTATACTTGAGTCCTTGAGTCAAAAACCTTAAATCTTCATTAATAGTTTAGATGAGATCCTTGCTGGATTCATCACAAATAAATGTGTTTACTGCCAATTGACTTTAAGATTTTGAAATTTCACACTAATCCTGTTTGTTTTTTTCCTGCTTTTTTCCCACCATCCCTCTGACTTGCCTCCTTGCTCTACTTTTGATGGAACTCTCCCATGACTCTCTTAGGACCCTGAAATTTTAAAAGGTCAGAATCTGGGTCCCCAAATCATCATCCTGCTCTATCTTCATTGCCCAGTCCACCTTACCCACTTTCTACCTAGTGCTCCAGAGATATTAATCAAATGAACCATCGATATTTGGACAGATTATGTTCATCAGGTGTCCTTTAATTTCATTTGACAATCCTGTGACTTTCCAGACCACAGCGTTATTGTTTTTGTTTATTCTTCATCTTGAAGGGACCATGTCATCAGGAATGTGATGTTATGACTTGCAAATGAATTGGATTTCAGTGAGGGAGGGCTGTACAAAGTCACATCACCAAAACATACATCTTTGGATACCAGTCTCCTGTCTATGATGTTTATGTTATTGGAATGTACCTTTTTTTAGAAGCTCCTAAACTTGCTGTTCTTTTGCATTTGCATCCCCAAATTTGAGCATGGTGGCTGGCACATAGCAAACATTTAATAAATACGTTTTAATTCAATCCCTTGCAAACATTTGCTTATATCTATATGCATATATAGATATAGATAGATAGATAGATATAGGTTAGTATTTCTACTAGCATTATATAAATAATGCTATAGGTTAATATTTCCACTAGCATTAATAAATGATAGAAAAGTTACTTACTTTTTATCAAGATATGAAAATGTAAAGGAATATGTTAAGATATGGAAATGAACAGTTGTCCACCTCAACCTACTGCCATGCAATACTTAAGTTCTTGATTTGAATCAATCAAAGATGAAACAGGCCTTGAATAGCAGTAATATTTATACCAAGACACCGCACCAGCATGGATTGAACTGTCTGAGGATATTTGATCAATCCTCCTGCCTTTAAGCAGACCTGCACCAAACAAATGAAAATCAGAGCTATTTTAGTTCAAATCTATATTTTATAGAAAATTCCAATTTTTTTTACTAAACTGTCAATTTATCCAAATTATTATTCATTGTTAGCCAGTCGCATTAGTTATTTAACATCTGGGGAGGGTAAGTGGTATAATTTGGAGCTTTAAAACCTATGGCAAATTCATTTGAGCTGAATGTGGGGAGGAGCAGAATCACATCCACAGGACAAAAAGACATTAGTGTAGGACTACTGTAACAGCCCAGCAGTAGATTGTATACCTGTTGTCCAAAGACCAGAATAATTAAGTTTGGGGGGATTCACCATCAGGGTGGCACATTTTTTTTTAGTCCACAATAACTCTTTTTAGTCCACAATCACTTAGTAAAGCTACAAGCAGATTTCAATTTGCTTTGATGAAAGAAGTACTTTGTCATCAAAATCACGTCTTTGAAGTATTAAAGGGAATTTTTTTAAAAAAAGAAGTCTCTTATCAATTCCTATTGTTCATGGGCTTTGCCATTACTTTCTGCTCCCTTCCCCTTCACACACCCCCATTCCTTAGTGATGAATAACATTTTAGGCCTGTTGACATAATGGGGGAAGGGAGAGAAAGATAAATAAAAAGAAAAGTGAATCAACTCTAAAATTAAATGAGAAAGAAACTTTCTCTTAACAATAGTTCCAGGTAAGTCCCAAAGCTTTCAAACTGTTTGTACCTTTTTTTACCCAGTGATACCACTATACTCCAAAGAGATCAAAGAAAGACGAAAAGGATCCATGTGTACAAAAACATTTGCAGTGCTCTTTTTGTGTCAGCAAAAAATTGGAAACTGAGTAGAAGCCTATCAATTGGAGAATGGTTGAGTTATGGTATATAAATATAATGCAGTAGAATTATATTTTAAGAATTGTTGAAAAGGATACTTTAAGAGAATTCTAGAAAGTCCTATATGAACTGATGCAGAATGAAGTGAGCAGAATCAGAAAAAAAATGTATACAACAAAAAAATCGTTTTTGAAAGACAGGAACTCTGATCAATGAGATGATCATTTCATGATCATTGATGACCAACCCCAATTCCAAAAGACTAATGATAATATACCCACCCTCTGACGACTGCTAGATTCACAGAGTGCAGATGGAAACAGGTTTGTTTTTAGACATGGCCAAGGAGAGAATTTATTTTGTTTTGTTTTCTCTGATAAGGAAGGAGGAGAGATAGAAAGAGATAAAATGGGTTTTCATTGACTGGAAAAATAAAATTTAATTAAATAAAACAAAATCAAGGGAAACAACAATACAACCATCTCCCCAACCCCCAGTTTTTGATTCCATATTGTAGCACAATTGGTAATTAGTTAGGACTAGTCATTTTCCTGCCAACTTCAGTTTCTCCTCTGCAAATAGTAGAATGAGATTCTCCCCCCCTTCCCAGATTCTTTATAAACACTGTAAAAAATAGCTAATTGCTTGTATTGCTTAAGTAGTCCATTAAGTCCATTTTCATTCATTAGATAAATGGTTAATGAACAAGCCCCTGATCCTGCATTTAATTTAGTAGTAGAGCTGATAAGCACATAACCAACTAAATGACAAATGAATCTATGGTAAGGGCCTCATGAGGTTATTTGGTTTTAACATCATACAAGGATGCAATGAGAATGGCAAGGCACCTCGCAGGCTATCTAGCTCAATGCCCCATTTTTCTGATGAGGAAATTAATGACCAGCAAAATGAAATCAACCAATTACTAAGCACATATTAAGGTCTTCCTTTTATTTATTTATTTATTTTATTTTATTTTACTTTTTTGCCATATACTGTATTAGGGACTGGGTTTACAAAAAAAAAATTCACATTCTCAAGAAGCTTACATTCAAATAGGGAGATACTATGTGTCTAAAGTGTTCATATAAGATATTTTAAGTAACCTTAAAGGAGAAGGGATTGGTGGTTTGTGGGAAGGGTGGGGCAAAGACAGACTCTTGAAATGATTTGTCTAAAGTCACACTGTTACCAAAGGGAAAGAGGAAGAATTTGAACTCGGGCTCCTTTGATTTCAAGATCTGAGCATTACCCATGAATGGCTGAATCAGAAATAGAACTTACATGTCCCAAGTCTCAGTGTCAAGTCCTCAATGGGTGCGTGTTATTGGACAAGCTGTGTCATTACATAAATTAGATTCTATCTAAATCTATCTGGAAAGTACAAGGACATTTATTGTCCCTTGGGAAACTAGGCAGCCTTTTCTAGAAATGTATATTGTGTATCTTTTTTAAAATTTGTACTACCACCCAGAAATTCAGAGAAACATTTGGTCCTAACTGACATGGGAACACATTTATATGTGGCTTTTAAAAACACTTTCTTCTCTACTATCTTCTGAGGTAGGGAATGCAATACTTATTACCTTATTTTATAAGTGTGTAAGAATTTATTACATATACATTACATGAAGAAAGAGTCCTGAATTTTTAAAAATTTTACCACAAATTTTACCACTGGTCATGGCTGCAGTTAATACTTGTTCATATGAGGTCACATAATTCTATGTCAGACATCAAGGTGAACATATTTTTTTTTAAAATCAATTAGTTGGATGATCATAATGCTTACTTAATTGAATTAACTATTTATCACTATTTTCACTATTTCACTAGCTCAGGATCTGTATGAATGGAGGGAGTATATATATTGCAATGATACCACAGGTCTATTGGAGTAATGATTTTCTTTGCATATTCCCATTTTTTAAAAGGAGATGTAATTCTCTCCTTGATTTACATTCAAAGAATCTCTGTAAATTCAATACCATATTTAGTACCATGTATGTGAAGGTAGAAAATTATATCCTGCATAGTTCATTAGGAAGTTAGCCTGCTTATTAAGAGTCACAATAGCAGGTTCATTAGGAACTGCCTGCTTTATGGCATTTTCTTCCTTGTTGTGGTATCTCCCCCTTATTAATGGCAAGTTCTACTAGGGAACTTAGCTCATGTCTTTCTGCTTATTAATGGTTAACTCCTTTTTGGAATATAGCCTGCTGACTACCCTATAGCATCTTCTTCCTTTTTGTGGCACCTTCCCCTTTTTAATGGCAAGTTCTATTAGGGAACTTAGCACTCACCTTTCCTCTTCTTAATGTCTAACTCCTTTTTGGAATCTAGCTTGCTGCCAAGAGCGTAATAAAATCTTTGCCTCTTGGGAAAAAAAAGAAAAAAGAAAATGATTTCCCCAAGATCCTAGCACCATTGCTTCAGAAGTGATTTTCCCATTGAAACTGTGCTAGCATCATGTTGAAGAGAGGCTATTATGTTAATCTGAGTTTTCTGGAACATTGTTGTATTTTGAAACACTATTTTCTATGTTACTTTGTGCTTTTTGTTTGGATGATAACCCATTTCACAGCCATAATTCATCAAACCACACTTCTAAGCCACATTAATTGGGTGTTACTAATGTCTTACTGCATCATCATGATGTTTGAGACGGTGCCAATGTTTAGAGCATTGGCACATCCTTGTGTTTTTCCAATTGTGGATCCAATGATACCTCATGTTACTGATTATGAGATTGTGCTACATGCACAATGAAACAAATGATGGAGATGTAGTAGTTGAAAGCAATTCTGGATTCTTTATAATTTTTAGTATGATTTCCAGGTAGCCAGAGCTTCAGTGTTAATTCAGTGTTGTCACCTTAGTACTGTAGAAAGAGTCACAGGACTTGAATTTAGATTCATGCTCTGCTACTTTCTATACTTAACCTCTCTACATGCAGTTTTCCTCTAAGAAAAATGAGAGAATTGGACAAATGATTCATCCTCTTTCTAGGTCAGTGATTCCAGGTCTTTGATTCTATGAATTATTTGACTAAGACACCTATTTCCCATTTAGGTCTTTGTATGTCCTTCAGCTCTTTGGTATTGATTGCATCAATTTATCAGGTAATTCACCTTCTTATTTTTAGATATTTTTGGTAGCCTAGGAAATTGTAAGAAAGTTTCTGTATCTGAGTCAGAAATCATAGAAATTGTTTTCAAATTTTTCAGGGAAATAAAATATTATGTCATATTTTCCTTTTCTCTTCTTTTTGAACTAGGATGGATATCAAGACTCACTTGAAAAATTTTTACCTATTTTTTCCCCTGTGTCCCATATGAGGTTTTTTTCTTTTTGATTTAATGAATGTTATTTGAAGTTAAAAAAATAAAAAACAGGTTTGTTTTCTGTATTTTTCTACCCCTTGGCTCTTTTGTTCCCATTTGTTCTTCATTTTCTTTTTAATAATAGCCTTTTATTTTCAAAATACATGCAAAGAGAGTTTTCAACTTTCACCCTAACAAAACGCTGTGTCCCAAATTTTTCTCCCTCCCTCTCCTCACCCCCTCTCTTCTAGACAGCAAGTAATCCAATATAGGTTAAACATGTACAATTCTTCTAAACATATTTCCACATTTATCATACTGTGTAAGAAAAATCAGAACAAAAAGGGAAGAAAATGAGAAAGAAAAAAAGCAAGCCAACAACAACAACAACAAAGGTGAAAATACTATGTTGTGGTCTACAGTATGTCCCCATATTTCTCTCTCCAGATGCAGATGGGTCTCCATCACAAGTCTATTGGAACTGGCCTGAGTCACCTGTGTGTATCACAATTGATCATCTCATAATTTTGTTGTTGCCACGTACAATGTTCTCTTGGTTCTACTCACTTCACTCAGCATCAGTTCATGTAAGTCTCTAGGCCTTTCTGAAATCATTTTTTATTGAAATATAATATTCCATAACATTCCATAACAATATATCATAACTTATTCAGCCATTCCCCAACTGATGGGCATCCACTAAGTTTCCAGTTTCTTGCCACTACAAAAAGAGCTGCTACAAATATTTGCAAATGTGGGCTTTTTCCATTTTTGGTGATCTTTTTGGGGTATAGACCCAAAAGAGACAGCTGGATCAAAGGATATGCACAGTTTAATAGCCCTTTGGCCATAGTTCTAAATTGCTCTCCAGAGTGACTAGATCAGTTCACAATTCCTCCAACAATGTATTAGTGTCCCAGTTTTCCCACATCCTCTGTAACATTCATCATTATCATTTCCTATCATCTTAGCCAATCTGATAGGTGTATAGTGATACCTCAGAGTTGTCTTAATTTTCATTTCTCTAATCAATAGTGATTTAGAGCATTTTTTTCATATGATTAGAAATGGCTTTAATTTTTTCAACTGAAAATTGTCTCTTCATATCCTTTGCTTTGTCCTTTATTTTCAAAGAGTACCAAAGATATCACAATGAAATCAAAAAAGACACAAGTGATGTCTTGCAAGTGAGTTGAATTTAAGTGAGGCAGGGTTGCAGAAAGTACTCATTTTCTCTTCCAGAGTCATCAAAGTCTAATGGTAAATCAAAAGTCAAGGCATCGGGCAGTTGTTCAGGATTCAGTGGGTGACCGTGGCATCTTTGATGTCTGGCTAAGTTCTAAGTGCTCCATAGTACCCACTTCAGCTGCCTTGATGGTTGTTTGTTAAGGGACAGGTCAATTCTCCGAAAACCTCCACGGCTGTGATCATTTAACATCTGAAGGAGTTGCAGGGCAGCCTTTGCTGACACAGGTGTTGCGGACTAGGAATGAGATAAATTGGAGGCAGAGGGAAGACTAGAGAGGTCAGACAACACAATGGCCTCCCAGTCAGAGAGGTCAGAGAACAGCAACCGCCTCTCAGTTTCCTTGTATCATCCTCTCACAAGAGGAGATCCATTCTGCAGGTCTGGGTTGGATCTCCAGCAGCCATTGTTAGGTGGCTCCCGTGTATTCCAACAGCTCCCAGCATTACAACAGTTGTTGGAACAAATTGTTCTTATCTCCCCATTCCATGGGGAGAAGTCTTCACATGCTTGGGACAGACATCCCTCTAACACACTGATGTGTTTAAGGATTATTAGTTACCCTCAGCCTCATTTAGTCAATTTGCCAAAAAATGGGGTGTGATTTCTAGGCATGTTGCAGCTTCTTGGAGTCATAGATGAGAGTTTGATGATGATAGGCAACAAATATGGATGAGCAACCCTGAAAAGGGCTTGGCAAGCCTTCATATCAGAAGTATTGGTCCTACCTTCACATCCCCATAAAAGAATATTCTCCTTGTAAAGGCTATCTGTTCTACTTGGGCACTTGAGCCCATCTTTTTTCCATCTTTTCTGGAGGCTTGCATCCTGGATCATTCCCTTTTATTGTTTTTTATTGTTTCCTCCTTTTCATTTTTATCCATTGTCTAAAAGCACGATCAGTTCCTTTCTATGTCCATCCTTAAAAACCCTTCAGTTGACTGTGTTTTCTCCTCCAGATATTGTATCTTCATCATCATACAGTCAAACATTCAGGGTCTTCTATACTTATTGTCTTCATTTTTTCCTTACTCATTCTGCAATAGATTCAAACCACAGAAGAATTTCAGTGATCTCTTAACTGCCATAAACTCATGTCCTTTATATACTTTCTACTTGTAGTTCCTCTATCCACCTTTTTATACCTTTTAACAGTTCTTCTTCTGGTCACTTTCATGATCCTTTTAAGAGCATCTGTAGGTAAGGGTATGATATTGACTAGATTTCTTTTTAAAGAACCAGGCCTTAAACTCAAACCAATCTGATTTTAATTGGCCACCAATAGGTCCTAGGACAAACCCCATTTGGTCATTGTTTCAGTACTGATTGACTCAGGTTGAATGTACATAGCAATCATTTCTGCTTTGACCAGAAACCTGGAGAGTCTTCTCGTCCCAGCTTCATTTATTTAGATTTTGTTTTGGACTGGGCAAATGAGATTCTTTGCCTCAATAGCCTCAGTAGTCTTAAACACTGAATGGGTGTGGCCTCAGTCAAAATAAGACCTGTTGAAAACCTTAGCTTAAAAAAGCCAAGATTTCCCATTTTATCCAAAACTATTTCCAGTTGTCTTGATCTATATCTTGCCACTGGACCCAGATGGCTCTGGATGAGAAAGTAAGGCAGGTGATATTGTACAATCCCATCTTCCCTCATATCCAATTCACTTGCTTATCATGACATTACCTCCCTGATGCCATGGTCCTCTTAGAGAATGAAGGACAAACAACAACCTTCATGATCCTACACTTTCTTGTTCCTTCCCCTACTGATCCTTCTCAGTCTGCTTTTCTCCATCTTTATCCTTCTGAAGACTCTTTTGGAATCTCATCTGTTCTCTCTCTCTTGCATGTGAACACTTCTCACTCTGAATGATCTCCGTGACAGCCAGACTCAAGTTTCATCTTAGCCCATAAGCATTTATTTAGCACAGATAAATCACAAATCTGTACATATACCCTGAAGCTTTCTCCTGAATCACTTTGCTAACACCTGCTGCTCATTTTCACTTCAATGCTCTAGAAGTACCACAAACTTAACTTGTCTAAAATGGAGCTCAAATCTTTCCTCCATAATAGTCATCCTTCAGTCAGTAAGTATTTACTAAAGACCTACTATGAGCTAAGCATTGTGAATACAAAAAATAAAGACAAAAAAGCAGTTCCTGTTCTCAGGGAACTTATAGTGCAATAAGGGAGACAGCATGAAAATGTCTATATATAAATAAGCTATGAACAGGACAAATTAGAAATAATCTATAGAGAGAAGGGACCAGAATTAAGAGGAATTGGGGAAATCTTGATTCTTTTGTTGAAGACACCACTATCCTTACAGTAATCTTGGTTTGTAATCTTATAATAATTCTCAGTTCCTCTGTCTCCCTCCTATCCATATCTTATTCTTTGACCCATACCTACAAAATTCCTTCATCTGACCATAACCTCCTATCATTTCTTTTCTCCCCATGTCTTGTATTTCCTAGTTTTATTTCTTCCTTTCCATTTGATGTCTTTCTCTGCCCTGTCTAGTCCTGCTCTACCTTCCTTTTCCTTTTTTCCCCTCAAAAGGTAGGGAGAATAGTTTTTTTTTTTTTGTTAATTGAAAACAAATAAATAGGAATACCTATTAGGAATGCAATTTTCCTAACGCTGTAACTTAAATACCCTCAACAACATATAATTATAATGGATGGGATATTAAATTTGATGTCAGATTGTGTTTTTATACACTTATTAGCTGTGTGACAGGAAACAAGTCACATAAACTTTCTCTGCTTTAGTTTCCTAATTCATAATATAAGGGAGGTTGGAATCAAAGATTGCTTCCAGCTCTCAATCATCTTGTAGCCATGGTCCAGCCCAACTGAGCTACATGATCCTATTTCCTTTTGCATCCTCAGGGACAATTCCCTCACTCTCCCCACTTTTCACTCCATATGCACTGACTCTTTCCCTGACAGCTTCCTATAAATTTACCAAGAACTTCCCCCTCCATTAAAACAAACTTGACCTCTTCTCAAACTATCACTTATCTCCCTTCCTTTTTATAGCCAAACTTCCAGAAAATGCCTTTCAAATTTTATTACTTTTTAATCACTTCTCATAGACTTAAAGCTGAGAGGCTCCTTTGAGTCATCTTGATCCCAAACCTTCATTTGTACATGGAAGGAAACCTACATCCAGCTGGGAAGTTACTTATTTAAGGTCTTACAGGGCATGCATGATAGAGCCAAGATAATGACAGATTCTATATTTTCCCTATAATACCATGCTCCCTATTTACCAGTATGTCATTTAGGAATCTAAACTCATGATATCTAAAATAGAATTTATTCTACTTTCTATGAAATCCAATATCTTTCCTCTTAACTTCTCTGTTTATGTAGAGGACATCATTCTTCCACTCAGTTCCCCTCCCTTTCCACCATATTGAATATTTTTCCAGGTCTTGGACACTCAAGATTCCCAATATCTCTTATATTACCCTACATTCCTCATTTTTAGGAATATCATGCTAATCCAACCCCTCACCATCCCTTGTTTCAACTATCAAAATCACCACCTAATATGTTAGTCTGCATCCAGCTTCTCCCTTTTCCAATAATCCCCTAAGTAACTGTTAAACTGATGCTTCTTAAGCTTCTAAAATGTTGCTTCTCTCTTCAAAAAAGCTTCAGTATTTCCCTATTGTCTTTGAGCTTAAAAAATTCCTCTGTTAGGTATTTAAAAGTCTCCACAACTTAGTTCCAACCTATTTTTTTTTCAGGCTGATTACTTACTCCTCCTCCTACAGTTTATATCCCAACCAGCTGACCTGTTTGTTTCCCATTCATGACATTCCCTTTTCTATTTCTGCACATTTTTATAGGTTGCTACCCATGTCTGGACTATTCTCCTTCCTGTCTTGTGAAAACCTAATTCCTTTCAAAGCTCAATTCAATTTTCACTTCCTCTTCCAGGAAAAAGAGACTTTCTGGTTATCCTAGTGGTAAGTAGTCCTTCCCCACAAAGGTTGCTTGGATGGTGTTGTTTGTTTGAGTCTCTCTCTCTCTCTCTCTCTCTCTCTCTCTCTCTCTCTCTGTCCTTTGTATTTACTTTTTCATGACTACCTGGTATCCTCTTTAGTAGAATATAAGCTCCTTGAGGCCAAAAATTATTTCATTTTTGTTATTCCCCAATGTCTGGCAGAGTATCTGTGCACACAGAAGACATACAGCAAAATTTTGTTAAATCGAATTATTTCAGTATTATCTTTTATACTTCATTTTGAGTAGGAGATGGATCAGAGAGTTCCTTCATAACATGCAAATCCTCCAATTCAACCATAACAAAGAACATTTCTCATAAAAAAACCCCTGCTTAAATTCATGTTTATAGCAAGGAAAATATTTCTGGGAAAGAACTTTTTCTCACAAGAAAATTAATGAAGAGTTTTATTTGGTATGATGGGTGTTTAGGATGCATTATGGGAATCATCTTAAACTCTATCTGCCATATTCATTTCAGTATTCAGTTAAGAATAAAGTCACGGAATATGTCATCGCAAAAGACACAACTTTGTCCCAAGCACATTTCATTTTCTCAGTTGACAGCTTTTACACTGAAATACTTTCCAATTATTAAGTTGCCTTCTGCAAGAAATAAATGTTTCTTGTTCCACAGTAATCTTAACTCTAAACTTGAATTCCTTGCCATTTCTAAACTAAGTCAGCTCAACACTCAGGAGATCATTGATCACAACTTGACATCTCTATGTGGCATGCTTGCCAACTGATTCCAACTTTTTTAAGAGTCAATTTTCAGTTCTATCTGGGCTGTCTTCATAGTTAATTAGAGATTTTCCTCAGTCCCTGCTCACGAATTATGCTCTTTCCTAATTAGAAATATTTTTAAAAGTATTTTATAAAATTCTCCCAAGCAACTTGTCTCCTCCCACCACACCTCTCAATCTTTTCCATTGTGTAGTCTTTTTTAGAAATGTAGTTTACCTTTGCTTCAAAGATCTGTACTCTATACTTCCTGGAAGACTGACCAAGTTCTAAGTTGAATTGCTGTTTAAAAGATAAATGTACCATTTATCATGCCATTTGGAGGATAGATATTATAAATTAATTATAAAAGAAGCATTTTGCATTTTTCTTAGACATGGAAGTGATTCAATCAGAGCTATAACTAGCAGTTTTGGAACTTAGGGAAAGTGGTAATAGGGTCGGGAATTAAAGTAACCTCAGATTACTGTCAGGAGAGGAAACAGTCCCTGGTATATCCCTGGTATATACCATGTACCTGTTAAGTGGCTGGAAAAGGAGTACTTCCACCTCTGGAAGAAGAGATTGTCTTGTGTATGGCAAAGACAGAGAAGAAAGTGCATTCTGGGATGTTTCCCACTGAGTTTTCCTATTTTTTCATCTCAATTTAGTTGAAACTCTGGTTTCACTAATTCCTCCCAAATCACCTCTCTCAAAACAGGTATTTTCATTCTGGTCTAGGCAAACAGGTATCTTTGTGATCAAGAAATATCAAAAATCTTATGAGTTTTCATGCTGGATTTTATTATTCAATCTAAAAGGATGCAAATTATATATTCTATAGATAAAAAGAGAAGAGGAAGACATTTAAAATGTGTTTATGGTTGGGGAATGAGGGTCTGCTAGATCCAGCTCTAACAGGCTCCTGAGAGGTGACTGTTAAATTTTTAGCATGAACATTTGCACCTTAGAAATTGGTAAACTGCAAATCAGAGTTTGAATTGCTGGGTTTTGATTGTCTAGACTTTAAAAAGTGATGGAAAAAAACATTTACTGGCATAACTTCCTCTGGAGAGAAAGAACTCATTTTATTTTATTTTTCAGAAAACAAATAAAGAATTGGCTATTTAAGACAACTAAATAGCAATATTGGAGATTAAAAAATAAGCAATAATCTTTTTTGGTTTTAGTTTCTTCATTTGTAAAATGAAGTCACTACTGGATGAGTTTGGGGTCCCTTTCCAGGTACAAAATTAAAATTTAAATCTCTGAATTAAATAATTCAAATATTTCTACTTTTTGTACAAAAGCATGAAAGGCATTTTGTGGGGGGTAGTCAAAGAAAAAAAAAGATGCCATCGAAATTACATATTATAAAATTAGTTGATCCAGATCTTCTGGGCACTTGATTTAGATCTCACTTTTCTCAGGGAAACAGTTTCCTTTTGGTCTATCCAGATTCCAATGTTAGATTCATGTTCTATAGAACATGGAACCATATCCTTTAAACTCAAATGAGGGAATTATAGTACTGAAACTTCTTGAGGACCCAGGATCAGGTCAATGGGGAGAATACAAGATCATAACATTATAGTTTTACATCTGGAAGGGACCTTCAAAACTAAAAATTCTAAGTATCTCATTTAACAAATGAGGAAATTAAGACAGAAAACTTAAAAGAAATATGTAGTCATACATAGGTAGTTTCAGCTGACCTTGGGTTCTATGATTTCTAATCTAATATATTTCCCATTGTAGCACACTGCTTGTTTGATGTCCTACTCAGCACTGAGTGTGAATTCTGCTCTTGATGTTGTTTTAATGTGGGTGGTCACATATTTAAATATGCAACTTATCATTATATAAGATAGACACTTTAGCTTGTGAATCTGGGTTTATTATTTCCATTATAAAATGCATCGGAATAGGAACACTATATTAGAGGGCCTTCAGAGAATGGCTGGAGGGCTATTCATCTATATTCCTTAAAACTTAAGCTAGTCTTTGTCTGCCTGCATTTTTGATTTTCTTCACAGTTAATTGTACACTATTTCAAAGTCTGACTCTTTATACAGCAAATTAACTATTTGGACATGTATATATATATATATATATATATATATATATATATATATATATTGTATTTAACTTATACTTTAACATATTTAACATGTATTGATCAACCTGCCATCTGGGGGAAGGGATGGGGGGAAGGAGGGAAAAAGTTGGAACAAAAATTTTTGCAACTGTCAATGCTGAAAAATTACCTATGCATATATCTTGTAAATAAAAAGCTATAATTAAAAAAAACTTAAATCAGTCTTTCAAAAAATAATTAAAGTATTTATTCTTTTAAATTTCATTTTCATTTCTAAATTCTCTCCCTATATCAGAAAAGTAAGAAAAATAAATTATAAGTGGGCATTTATTATTTTCCTTTTCTTGTCAATCTTTCCAATCTGATGGGTATAAGGTAAGTACCCCACAGTTATTTTAATTTTAATATTTTGTAATTATTAGTAATTTAGAGATTTTTCCTATGGTATTTGATAGGTTAAATGATTTCTTAAGTAAATGGATTCAGATGGTTATGAAGATTTTTCTTTGTGCTTTTCAGTAGCAACTTTTTAAAAAAATCAGAGGATAGAGAGAATCCCTTGCAAAAAGTCTATAATGTGTCCCCAAATCATTCATTGAATTATCCATAGTTTCAACTTGTTAGGTGAATTTTTTTTCTCCCCTGGGATCTTTAAGCATTTAGACCCGTTGTCATAACTGATAAAAAATGACTGGCATAAAGAGTAGCCTGGATGGGCAGGTGTAGAGAGAGAGTTTCACTAATTTTTCATTCCTGATCTTCATGAATTTCTTACAACATAATAAAGCTTCTTGAATGTGGAGAAGCAATTTTTTCTTCTCTTTAATTCAAAATGACTCAGGTTTGAGGTCCTTACTCCTAGTTTTGTTCTCTTTCAACTATATACCTTAAAATAATTTATACATTTTTCTAGTTTTGTATGTACTTCTAGAAGCAGTCACAAATTGCAGTGATTCTCAGTGTTGTTCTCCCAGAAAACACCTGGAGGCAATCACTTGCAGATGCTAGTCTGTGGCAGAGACACACTTTGGAATAGTAGTACTTTAGGCCATTAGAAGAGCTGAGAAGAGAGGAAAATAAATCGTCTCTTCCTTCCGTTTTGTCATATAAAATTCCCCAAGAGAATTCTCACCTGGAATCCATTTCTTTTCTCCCTTGGCCTTAACTGATTTTGATGATGAGAGGACCTTGTCTCATTCACTTCTCCAGGTTGAGAGGAAGTTTGGTTCTTCCTTGACATCAATCACAATAGCCTCCTCCTGAGATGGTTCAGAGGATTTGTGCATTTGTCTAAGTGGACATTAGCTTCCTCAAGATGTGGACTTATTGAAGGCATTAACTATGATTTTGTAACTCATTCTAGTACTTCTTAACTGAAAAATATGCATGAAGGAAGGCTTGTCACAATCATGTCCCTAAATCTTGAATTCCACTCCACTAAGAAGGATACCCACAAAGCTATACAGCTGATTAAAAAAAAACACACAGCCACTGTAGAATTTATCCTTTCAAGTGAGTGTACCAATATACTTATTGCAATAAGGTTGCCATTGGCCAAAACACTGTTGAAATTCCTTTTAGACCATTTCATTTAAGGGCTAAGGTACCTGCCTTTTTAAAACATCCTCCATGGCAGCAAATATTATTTTTTGAAAGTGTATTAAATTTGAAAACATCTCTACTATGCATAAGGCACTGCAGTGAAGGTACAAGAACAAAAATGAAGTGATCTCTATTCTCTGTCCTTCTACTATCATGCTCTTCAAGCTGTAGTTCATGTTAAAGTCATGATTTTTTCAGGTAGAAATATATTTAGCTCATCTTAGGAGAAAAGAGATGAGATGGAGCATAATTTTAGAGTCGAATAAGTGTTTGCTCTTATTCTCTTCTTATCTTCCTTGTGCCAATAGAAAGACATGTATAGTGAGTAGGTCTCAGTTAATACAGTGAATTGCATGGATGACAGTTGGAGAACCTTCCCCTTTTCTATCTTAATTGGTCAGAGCCATTATCTGCATCAATGATTCAATTCAAATATTTATCAATTTCTGAGTATATACACAACACTGAGCAAGGGCATGGACCCAGATATAGGGTCTTAACTCTAGAAGGTAATCAAGATTCAAAGTCTTGTGTGTTCATTTTCAAAGGAAGGTGTGACTTATGGTATTACTAACTGTATGGAAGTAAGGTTATATATGACTCCCATTCTTGTGCTCTGTATTCCAGCCAAACTGAATGACTAGCTAGTTCTTGAACTCAATATCTTAGCTCTTCTATTAGCCCTTATGTACTAAGGAATCACTATACCTAGAACGTACCCTTTTCTCCATCTTTATCCCTTAGAAATATCAACTTTTTTCATTTAACCTTCCTTGGGATCTTAAAATATGATGGCTGTCTTCCACATTAATTTTACATATAGTTGTTTTTTTATTTAATTTTGATCAAGATTGAATATCTTCTCTTCATTCTCCAATTTGAAAAGCAAACTAAAACCTTCTAACAAATACACAGAATCAAACAAAAGAAATTCCCTCATTGATCATGTCCAAAACTGCATGTCTAATTATTTATCGTCAATCCAGCATCATTCTGTCAGGGGATGGGTAGCAAACATCATCAGCAGTCTTTTATAATTATGTTGGTTATTGTTGATCAGAGTTCTCAAGTCTTTCTAAGTTCTTTGTATATCTTTATTCTGTAAATTGCTCTACTAGCTTTGCTTATTTCACACTGTTTCAGGTCATATAAATCCTCTCAGTTTTTTCTAATAACATATTTCTTATGGTACAATAGTGTTGAATCATATTCATATCTGGTGATTTGTTTAGCTATTCCACAATATATGGTTATATTCTTACTTTTCAATTCTTTGCCACCATGAAAATCTCCTCGAGTTTAACTTTTTGAAGTCAAATTTATGCTAGTCAAGCTTAAGTTCTGGCAATTTTAGAAATCCTGGAAGATTTCATAAAAACCTATTAATGGATTAAATGTCTGTTGTCTGAAGACTAATTTAGCTAATTTCAGGGAAATTTATTTACTGTTTACTGCCAAAGTGGCCTTAAGGGGATGAATTTTGGAACAGCAACTCTTGAAAACAATTTAGTAAATTATAGGATTATAATGTGTAATGGTAAACAGAATACCTACATATCTATTTCCTCTGAAATTACAGAGCTTTGAATGTATTCAATTTAATTCCATTTAGAAGTGCATAGTAGAATAAGATTTTCCATTAATGAATACCTCCCAGATCTTTCTGCAAAAATTTTTTTCTAAGTAGTATTTTATTTTCCAATTACATGTAACTATCATCTTCAACATTCATTTTTGTAAGACTTTGAGTTCCAAATTCCACCCTCCAAGATAGCAATCAATCTGATATAGGTTATATATATATATATATATATATATATATGTAAATGTAATATATATATATATATATATATATATAAATATTCTACACATATTTCCATGTTAGTTGTGTTGTGAAAGAAAAATCAGAACAAAAAGGAAAAACCACGAGAAAGAAAAAGCAAAGTAACAAACTAAAAAGGTGAAAATAGAATGCTTCAAGAAGCATGTACTCTCCAGAGTTCTCTCTCTGGATGTAGATGGCATTTTCATCTGAAATCTGTTGGAGTTATCTTGGATCACTGTATTGTTGAGAAGAGCTAAGTCTGTTGTAGTTGATCATCACATAATCTTGTTACTGTGTACATAGTACTATTGGTTCTGCTTAATTCACTCAGTATCAGTTTGTGTAAATCTTTCCAGGCTTTTCTGAAATCAGAAATGTTCATCATTTCTCATTGAACAATAACATTCAAATATGTTCGTATGCCATAACTTATTCAGCCATTCCCCAATTGATGGGCATCCACTTAATGTCCACTTCTTTATCACCACAAAAAGAGCTGCTATAATCATTTTGTGCTTGTGGGTCCTTTTATTTTCCCCTTTTTATAATCTCTTTGGGATACAGACCCAGTAGTGACACTGCTGGATTAAAAGATATGCAGTTTTATGATCTTTTGGACATAGTTTTAAATTGCTCTCCAGAATGGCTGGATCAGTTCACAATTCCGCCAATTATGCATTAGTCAGACATTCCATTTTTGGAAAAAAAAATTCCTTTTATTTTCAATATATATACAAAGCTAATTTTCAATATTCATCCTCGCAAAATCTTGTGTTCCCAATTTTTTCTCCCTTCCTTCTCTCCACCCTCTCCCCTAGACAGCAAGTAATCTAATATATGTTAAACATCAAATCTTCCATTTTTAAAGAAAAATCCAGACCAGTCATCCTTTATTCCACTCTTCACTCAGCTAAAAATAGAAGATATACAATGACAGATGAAGCACTGTTTTCAAGGAGCTTATATTTTAATGTATTGAAGGTTCATAAAAATTTTTTTTACTTATAACAATGGATAGTAAAATATATCATCAACTCAACCATTTATTTACTGCTTACGAAGTGATAGCAATTGTGATAAGTACAGAGATTGCAGACAATTAAAAGGAATGACAGTCCCTGAGCTCAAGGATTTTATATTTTAATAGGCAGAAGACAATACATAAAAGGAAGATGAAAAGTAGAGGAGGTTCCTAAACAGGTCTCTGAAGATGAAATCTAAAGGGTCAGAAGTAGAATCAAGAGTGGAATGAAAGATGGCTGGTCTGGGCTTTTCCTCAAAATGGAAATTCTGGGAGGTACTCACCAATTGGGGAGATAGCCCCTCACCAATTGAAGAAGGAGACTAGGAGAGTAGAGTGATGCTCCAGAGTAAGAAGACCCCAGGTGTTGAGTCTGATGGCAAAAATCAGATAATCAGAAACAGAATTGGTTGAGAAAAAAAGATGAGAAATTTGGAGACTCAGAGAGATAGGTGACATGAGAAAACCTAATTAATATCCAAGTAGGATTGGAAAGAAGGTATTTCAAAATCCAAGCAGAGGTTGACCATTTGTGGGTTCATAGTATCAAAGGATGTTGAGTTAGAAGGGACTTTATGGGTGATCTAGACATTATTTGACTTATGGTGTCATTATCCTGTATTATCATATCAGATGTATAAATTATTTACTTCTAAATAGATTATCCTTTAACTAGAAGATGAGGAAAAATGGGAAGAAGGGAGGATTGTTATTCTAAATTTACTATAAAAATAATTCAAATCTATGCTCTCCAAATTTGCCAACTAAATTGAGCCCAACATATACAATGATAGAATTTGGCATTCTCTATAACTGTATGTGACATTACATGGCATTTTGTAATCATTAATTAGTCTACATAATACCCCATTAGGTGGGTCTTCATTACTGAATTTTAAGTACCTCAGAAACAAAATTGAATTAGCAGCTAAACCCTACAACTTGAATAAAGAGGCCCAGTGTAGAGGATCCCATGAAACCAAAAGGAACTCATGCTCTCTGGAGTAAGAACTTTGGAATAAGCCTTTGCTAAGTACTATAAAGCAAGCTATTCTCTTCCCTTTCCCGGGGGCATCACCCTTCAGTAAGCAGCTAGATAATTTAATGAAGGGCCAAATCCAAGGGATCTTTGTTTCTTAGTTAATTTTTAATTAAATAACATGGTGTGTTGCTTTTCTCTCTCAAAGTTGAATTCTGACTTGGGAAATGTTGGTTTTTCATGATTTCATAAGCACAGAAGAAAAATGCCCCCTGGCACCCTCCTTCTCTCCCTAAGTTTTGTTTCTTTGGTTTTGAGGAAGACCAAAAGGTTAAGACAGAAAAAAAAATTTAAAGAAGAGGATTAAAGTTTGCTATATGATGAGGGGGTTACAATGAGTCATAGAAGGAATTTGACAAAAAATACCAAAAAATCCTTTACATCTTTGAAATGTGAAAAATATATATTAAATGTTATATTAATAGACTTTCAATGACATTTGTCTGCCTTTTGGTGGGGGGGGGGAGTGATAAACAGAAGAGATATTTTGAACTTTGTTTTGTTTCTTCAGAAAAGTTGTCTACTCTGTTTGTGACCTTATGAAAATGGGGTTCCCCAAAAGGAGAAAACTAATCTGTTTCCCATCTACAAGTTTCTTCTGTTAACAAAGGAGCAACAGGAGGCCACTGAGGCAGGGGGTTAAAGCCTTAAGGTAATGACACAAGAAACAATAGGAGAATGGGTTTTTTCCCCCTTCTGAGTTTCTGATTTCCTCACAAGTTTCCCTGTAACAATATCTCTGAAAGAACTGGAAATCCTTTAGTCCCCTTGTTTTATGGTAAAAAGTAGAGCCAAGATTCCGAATAAAGTAAAGTACACTGTTCCCCCTTACACACACATACTCTGTGTGTGTGTGTGTGTGTGTGTGTGTGTGTATTTGTGTATAAGGGGGTTCTAAAAGGAGTAGTAAGGAGAATTGTTAATTTATAGAAGCAAAAGACCTGTGACCCTGAGGTTTAGAGTAACCTATTATATTAAAGAAACATGGAACAATGGATAGAATATTGGAGTTAGTCAGAAAAACTTGGGTCAAAAGCAGCCTCTGATATTTTTAGCTGAATGATCTACCTTTTCTAAGTCTCAGTTTCCTCATTTTTGAAACAGGGAAGAAAAAATCAGAAGACACCATTTCATAGGGTTGTTGTGAGGCTCAAATAAAATTGGATATAGATAGGGTTTGAATCTGTCATTTTATCTGTGTAGGGAACTCCCAGATGAGGAAACTCTTTCCAATTCAACTGGGAACTTTCTCTGTGCCTTATAGTCTTAGAAGAAAGTTGTTGAGCATATTGTAACTTCTCCAGAATCATACTTACAGACTTAAACTTGTGTCTTTGATTTTCCTTACAATTATCCTTTCCACATCAGGACTTTCCCCATTCTGGTTTTGATATATAGCAGCATAAGAAATTAAATGGGATTTTTTTGGGGGGGGGAGTTTTGTGAAAGTCACAAACAGGACAATAGATAAAACACAGAAAAAGATTAACAACTCAGAAATGCATTAAATATGTGTATAGTATTGTATAACATATACCCAGTATATACTCCCCAAAATATATACTATTGTATAACACACACACATATCTGGTGTGAAGGATGGGCCAAAAATTTTATGTGGATTTCCCAGATCTCTGGGACTCTTGTGCTCTTAAATCCCACAATGTGGGAGGGTTAGCTCTAATTGCAAACTACTTTGGAAACTTAAAATTATAATAGAAATATCTGCTACTACAAAATTGGGCCTCTGATGTTCTATATATGGGCATTCTCTCCAACCATACACCCCACAATTTATCTATCCCTTCCTGTATTGGGACATTTGTTTTTTTATCTTTGAATAGGTTTATCATGGGGAGTGAGAGCCAGAAACCATTTCCATCAATTCACACACTGTTCTAAATATTGGCTGTGACTTAAAGGTGGTAAGACCAATCGGTAGATCTAGGAAGCACTCTGGACCTTTTGTTTCAGTTCTGGTTGTAGTAGGGGGTCTTCCACGCTCCACAGAAAACAGATTTCTGAGAAGTACTCTAGATACCTAAGTGAGGTAACACGGCTCATTTTCTCCAGTGTTTGAGGTTGTCCCAGGTCACACATGAAAACAGCATTTGCCTTCTTAATCCTTCTAATTTCAGAATGAGATTCAGGCTTCCTTTGGGTACCAAAGGGTCTCAGGAGCTTTAGAAATCTCCCAAGTATTAGACTTTTAATAGTTCTTCAGACTTGACCATTGGTTCGCTCTGAAGAAGGGGTGCTCAGAACCATGCTAGAGTAATATGGTCTAATGAAGGGAAAGTCAGGTGTGTCACTGAAAATCCATTTTTGGAAACATTGGAGAGAGAGCTGTCAACTGGGAAGCTCTTAGAAGCAATGTGCACAGACACAGATTCCTAAACCTTCTGTTTAAAAAGTGTCTGCCAACTTAGGAGTGAAGCAATGTGAATGAAACCAGCTAAATATAAACTACTAAAGAAAAAGAGTTTCCTCACAGATCAGATGGGACCATGGCTTAGCCATATGTTACTCTACAATAATACTCCTCTATTTAGCTGAATTTGTAAATTTTACTTGTAAATAAAAGATATCAGTGATATTTTGAAACAGCATCCAAGACACATGATCGAGATGACTTTAAAATCACTCTGGTATATATTGCTGTGTACCACTGGATATTTTAATTCTAGTGCTTTATCTCTTGTGGGGGGGTGGTGGAGCTATCTAGGTAGTACAAGGTGTTGGGCTTGGAGTCAGAAAGACTAATTTTCCCGAGTTTTAATATGGTTTCAGATATTTATTACTCTGGGTAAGTCACTTATCCCTATTTGCCTCAATTTCTTCCTCTGTAAAATAAGCTGGAGAAGGGAATGACAAACCATGTCAGTATCTTTGCTAAGAAAACCCTAAATGGAGTCATGAAGAGTTGGAACTGATTGAACAACAGTCGTGTTTTTTATTTAGTAATTGAAATATTTTTAAATATTGAAAATTAATAATTGAAAATAACAAACCATTTGCCTACACATTTTTTATCTCTTCAAAACCTTCCATGAGAGTGTAATAATATGGAAAGATTTCTGGATTTGGACATAAAGGGTTTGTATTTACATCCCAACTCTGTAGTATCTCATCTGTATAACTGAAAACATCCTTTACCTTTTCCGGGCCTCAGTTTCCTTATCTGTCAAATGAGGAATTAGAATGAGAAATCCATTCTAATCCTATGTTTCTGGATATTAATTAGTTAACAAACATTTAAAAAAATCCTTGAGAATGAAAAAGTATCTTTTAAAATTATAGAATGGGGAAATTGAATCTTAAATATTATTTGCTTAGGGTAACTAAAGGTCTTGGAATAACATCAATTAAAAAGGGAGCAGGTGGTAATATATTCATTAGTTCTTCATAATATATTCCTAAAGTCAAAGCTTTAAGGTACTTTAGTGACCCTCCGGTAAAACCTTTTTCTTTTTACAAATGAAGAAACTGAGGCACAGAGATTACTTAACTTGTCCAATATCACACAAGTAAGAAGAAATATAATTCTTTTTAAATTAATGATTGCTTTCTTGGGAGATTCTTAAAGCAAAGCTGCATTTTTCTTTCTTTAAAAATCGTATATTCTATGTTGCTTCCATAAAGTCACACTGCAAACAAAGAACTAGCCAAAATACATCTATCTTCTTATAAATTGTTTTCATGCTTTTTCTTACCTTGAAAATTTGTGGTAAGAAAAACTGTGTACATTTCCATTGCAGAAAGCTTGTATTCTCTGAATCCCAGCTAATGTGCTCAATTATGTTACAAAGAGTTTGTTTAAAACCTGGTTTAATGATCAAGATGTCAATAACGGACTCAAGGACTGTCTGTATATCTTCTGGGAAAGAAGAAGCTGTTAGCAGATTTCCTTGTAAAGAAACTGTCTGGTCTATGGTTCTTCCAGCTGTCACATCTCAGTAGGTTTCAAAATAAACACTCATTACCTTGTAGAAATTAGAAACGGAGTGCTTAAAAAAAGCAGGAAGAGAAATAATAATTTTTACTTTTCTTAAACAATTTTTAATTATGAATAAATGAAACCTACTGAGCAGCCTAACAGTAAGTATCATTTAACAAGAATGAAATACACTTACTCTTATGGTATAAATTATAATAGTGTCATGGGTAGACTAAGAACTCTGTATTTAGCTATATTTAGAAAAATAAATACTGTTATTTTTTTTTTCAAAAGCAGAAGAAATAAGAAATGTTTAGTAAAATCATTCAGGTGCTTTTGATTCATCTTTTCTCTTTAAGACTTCAGACATACTAAAATTAGAAAGGGCCAATTGAAGCTAATCAGACAGTCACTTATAATAAGGTTGGTGGAACTGATGACTGACCTATTCATATTTTAATTTTTTTTAATGCTCTAGGAAATCCTCTTGTCACAGACCTCCCCTTTCTCCCCTCTCTTCCGCTCAGATTGTTGTGTCTATTTCCCAAACTGATGAAATCTAGAGAATGTTTTCCACATTGAGTTTGCTCTGATTGTGCTGGCTGACTGTTTCTACTTCTCAGGAAAAGTCAGGGCTCAGTAAAGAATTGAGACCCTCAACTTAAGTCTTTGGTGACTGAATTGATGAGGCCATTTGAGTGAGAATAGGGCAACTCAGGGGCTATGTTAATGGGACTTAAACAACAGGCCATTGCTAATCAGGGACCTCGGGGTTGAAATGAGGTTAATTGTTATGGGGGTGGTGTGTGAAAAGGAGGGGAAGGGCAGCATAAATCAGGACTGGAGTGGGTTCAGAGCTGTTCCTGCCCAATTCATGTTCATACAAGTGAGCCCAAGAGCATCATGACCCTTTGCAACCTAACTGGTATTTGTTGGTTTAATTTGCAAAATAATATCAATAATCAGGAATAACTCAGTTGATTCATGGGCTTGTCTTGTAGACAATTTCCCTGCACGCTTGGGGAGAGGGGTGTTTTAATAGATTTTTCTAAGAGCTCAATCTCTGTGACTGAGCATGCTAGAGAAAGTGGTTCTGTGGATTGGGAATTGTATTTGCTCTTGTGAAAATCTGGGTTCAAATCCCACTTCAGGCAATTATTAGTCAAAGAAATTAATGTAAATTTGATTGACATTAAAAAGCGCATAACTTCCAGGGAAAAAGGTGATAATCATACAGTACTCTGGCCATGTTAGGGATCATCTGGAGACCCTGCTCGGTTGCCCCTGCTTAAGGATATTGATGAACTGAATGGCATCTGGAGATGAGTGCCCAGGATGATTGAGGGCTTTAACCTATGACAGCTGAAGAGCAAATGAGTTAACTAGCCATGCTTAACCTAGAGAGGAAAAGCCTGGGGAAGAACAGGGAAGAGATTCAGGGATTGTCTTCAAGTATTCAAACAGCTGTCCATGGAAGAGGAAGTAGACTAGTTCTGCTGGCACTAGCGAGGAGAATGAGTTACTTTGGATGCAAATTGCAAAAAGATAAAAATTAGGTTTGATGTAAAAAAAAAATGCTTCTAAACAATTTGAGCTGTTACAAACTGCAATCAATGACTTTTGTGTTTCACAAAGTCAAGAGGAAGTGATTTTTCCTTCTTTGGAGGTTTTCAAGCTGAGACTGGACCTGTCAAGGATGATAAAGTGGGAATTTCTTTTCCGTATGGTCTGGAATACATAGCCATTGAGGAACCTTCTAACTTTCAAATTTTGTGTTTCTGTGTTTGTATTCGAGTCTAACATTTTTTTTTCTTTTTTTTTTCTGGTGCTAAATGAAGCCTGATCAGAGAGTAGAATATAGAAATCTGGAGAAAATGGGACTTTGACCAAAAGAAAGTGTTTGGACTTTCCACTCTGACTAGGAGAGTGAGTGAAGGATCTCTGCTTTTCATAAGATAAAAAGGACACTAACTCTATATTTGTATGGCAGAGAAAGTGATTTTTGAAAGACTACACAGATTGAAAGGAGACTAGGAAACATTATCTTCCCTGGCATTTAAAAAAAACACATTAGCATTTTCATATAGAAACTGCCACTGGCAAAGAAATGCCCACACTATGGGAATAGAGGTCTGTCTTAAACACTTACAATCAGATGATTGATTTGATAAAGGCCAAAACCATTATCTTCCCTACAACTCTGCTCCTCCATCTAACTTCTCCAGTGGTACCATCATTCTCCCAGGATTCCAGGTTGGTAACCCTGGGCTTATCTTCTCTGACCCCTACTCAACTACTTGAGTTAGTTGACATGTTTTGTTGTTTCTTATTTGTCATTAGAGAACCTAGCTAATCCCCCTTAATGCTAATGACTTCCTTCTGGAATTATTCCCAATTTTTCTTGTATAGATGTTCTTCTTGGTATCCATGCCCTTAAAGCTTTTTGACCATGTTCAGAATATCATGGCTCTGGGCTAGATTCATTTTAGGTGAATGTTGTGAAATCCATTTGACAACTTCTTATCTTGTTTTTCAGAGGAACTTACTACTGAGGCATTCTTTCCCCATTTTTTGTTCTACTGAGGTTGTTTTTGTTTTTAATCCTAATATAACTTTATTTTTTTAAAATTAGATTTTTATCTCATTTTGGCCTGCAGAAGAATGAAAAATTTCAGAAATGGAGTTTCTGGGTAATTACAATCCATTTATTAATTAGATTAGCAGATAATTAATAAATTGATGGTTAGTGGTTTCTCTTAGTAACACAGTACACTTAGATTATATTCTGTTTATACTCTAAACATAAGTAAAGTCTCCTAGTTGGGTAGGGTTATAACCAAGATGTAACCCTGAGGATTAGAGCAATTTTCTCTGCCAATCACGCCCTTTAAAGACTATCTAACTGATATATAAGGACTGGTCCCTGAATTAAGAAATAAAAAAAGAAAAGCCTAAATCCAATTTAATTATTGGTTATTTAATAGAAGATAATAATTTCTCTCATCTTAATATAGTAGTTCATTGAAATCTTGCTGTATACTCATTTTGTCATGCAATAAGCTACTTCCTCCTAAGTGTAATATTTGCAAGTTAGATAAGCATTAAATCTCTGTCTTTTTCAAGTAATTATCCAGTTTTTTTTTATCCAGTTATTGATAAAAGATGTAAATAACACAGGAGGGCCAAGTGCAGGTTGCTGGAGTGTAGTAGTGGAGACATCCTTTCCAAGGTGACATTGAAATAGTAATTACTACTCTTTGGGTCCAGGTACTTAATTATTTCTGAGTCAATTTAACTTTGCTTAAATTTAATTTATTTCACTTCATCTTTTCCACAAAAAAATGGCATAAGAGATTCTTTCAGATTATTTTGCTGAAATAAAGGTAAACTGTAATTAAAATATTCTCTGATCAACCAGTTTATAAACATTTCTAAAAGTGGGGAAGCTTATTTTGGCATGAGCACTTCTTGCTGGGGCCATGTTTCATTAATTTTTATTGGCATTTCTATTAATTATTGGTATCATCAGTATCCCTCCAAGAGAGCTATTCCATATAATAATAAGAATTTTTTAATTAAAGCTTTTTATTTTCAAAACATATTCATGGATAATTTTTTTTAACATTAACCCTTACAAAATCTTGCATTTCAATTCTCTCCCCTTTCCCCATCCCCTCCACTAGACGGTAAGTAATTCAATATGTTACACATGGTAGTGATATATGTTAAATCCAATATATGCATACATATTTATACAATTATCTTGCTGCACAAGAAAAATCAAATCAAACAGGAAAAAAATTAGAAAGAAAATAAAATGCAAGCTGACAACAACAAAATGAGTGAAAATGCTATGTTGTGAAAGACCCCAGTTCCCACAGTCCTCTCTGTGGGTATACATGGCTCTTTTCATCCCAAGATCATTGGAACTGACCTGAATCTTCTCATTGTTGAAGAGAGCCACATTCATCAGAAATGATCATCACATAATTCTGTTGCCTGTGTACATTGATCTCCTGGTTCTGCTTATTTCGCTTAGCATCAGTCCATGTAAATCTCTCCAGATATCTCTAAAATCATCCTGCTGATTGTTTCTTATAGAACAATAATATTCCAAAATATTCATATACCATAGCTTATTCAGCCATTCTCCAACTAATGGGCATCCATTCAGTTTCCAGTTTCTTGACACTACAAAAAGGACTGCCACAAACATTTTTGCACTTGTGGGTCTCTTTCTCTCTTTTAAGATCTCTTTGGGATATAAGCCCAGTAAAAACACTGTTGGATCAAAGGGTATGCACAGTTTGATAACTCTTTGGGTATAGTTCCAAATTGCTCTCCAGAACGGTTGGATTCGTTCACAATTCCACCAACAAAAAAAAGCATTTTTTTAAAGATAAAAAGAGGAGAGAAAATGAAGAGGAGGAAATATCAACACAGCCACTAAATGCATTGAAAATGAGTAAAAACTTAAATAATGTATAGCATCTGTGGATCAGCTCCACAATTGGGTTGGCTAGGAAATTCCTCTTACATCTCTTCATTTGAGTCTCGATTAATGTTCTTTATAATAATTTCATTACATTTATTTGTAATTTTTGTTGAACATGGTTGTTCTTTAGATTTACATTGTCCAGTCACTGTGCATATTGTTTCTTTGGCTCTGCTTACTTCTGTCTACAGCAAATCATATAACTCTTTCCATGCTTCTTCTGTATTTAATACATACATAATTTCTTAGAGCACTGTAACATTTCATTGCATTGGTGTATGAAAAATTGTTTAGCCAATCCCTAAGTCTCTTGCTTATTTTGTTTCCAATTCTTTTATCACCAAAAGAGCTGCTATAAATATTTTGGTATATGAAGGTACTTTCTTCTTATTGATGACTTCCTTGGGAGTAAAGACCAGGAACGAAGTCTTTGATTCAAAAGGTATTAACATTTTAGTCTTTTTGCTTGTATAATTCCATATCACTTTCCAAAACGTTTATACCATATCACAGCTCCACCAATAATGTAATAATATGCCTAGCATTCCATATTACTACCAACATTGACCATTGCCATTTTTAAATCATGTCTGCCAATTCCTTTACTCTGTGTGATTATGGATTCCTGGTTTACTTTGCTAGATTTTCCATAACCATATTTCCCCTCTTGTTTTTTTTTTTCTTTACACAATTTAAGTCATGTTCACTGGCACTTGTTTGCAATCACCACCCTTGTTTTTTGTTTTTTGTTTTTTTAATTTGGAACATTCTTTCTCCAGTCCAAGTGGGCTGTCTCCTGTTTCTTACACTTTCTCCTTGTTCTTTAAAAACATTTTTATTAATATTTTTTCTTTCCACATCACCTTTATTTACTAATATACTCCTTCATCCTAATCTTGTAGCACACTATTTTTAAAGACCACTAATAGTGACTCTTTAATCATAACTATCAGTTTTTTCAATATCCAGTGGAAAGAGCAGAAAAATATCTACCTCCCCAGTCCTCACTTCTCAGGCTCCACCAAGACATCTTTATTGAATCAATGAATTAGTCAATCAATCAAAATTAAACTGGATCTAAATGAGTTCTTAATTGTTTCGAAAGTATTACAGGTCATTGGGACATGTGCCATCACACAAGATTCTATGAAGTCTTATCTAGGGCAGGTAGGTCCTTTCTTCTTATAATGTTTTTATTGTTATAGGCAACAACTCCCATTGGGCAGCTAAGAAGCAAAATTGACCTGGAATCGGAAAGATCTATCTTCCTGAACTCAAATCTCACCTCAGACACATACTAGCTGTATGACCCTGGGCAAATCACTTAACTCTGTTTGTCTCAGTTCCTCATCTATAAAATGGGCCAGAGAAGGATATAGCAAACCATTCCAAACCACTCCAAACCCCTCCAGTATCTGCCAAGAGAACTCCAAATGGGGTCATGAAGAGTTAGGCATGAAAAAGATTAAACAACAACTCTTATTAGCAATTTGGTTTTTTCAGAAATTTATTTTTATTTTTATGTATTTATTTTGCTGAGACAATTGGGGTCAAATTACTTGCCCAGGATCACACAGCTAGAAAGTGTTGTGTCTGACACCAGATTTGAACTCAAGTCCCCCAGATTTCAGGACTGGTACTCTATCCACTGTGCCATCTAACTGCCCCAAATTTAGAAAAAAAAACACAATTAAGTCAAATTAAGGCAGGGTTGGGGCAGCACCTCTCACTTTTTGATAACTGGTTTGACTCAGTGCTTACTTACAATAAAGATGGATGATCACAATTTTCTACTTCTCTGTGTAGATACATTTCTCAAGATTATAAAGAAACTGCAGTCTGTAGTTGATGACATCTGCTGTCCTAAGACCATTATCAACTTTTCCTCCTTGTTTCCTTAGCATTTTCCTTGGTATTCTTCTAAAACTCTAACCATAGACTGTATATGAAAAAAAAAATCAACAACCTTGCACCCTCCCATATGATGGCTGATCTTAAGTTTGTTTCCTCTCTTCACAAATTGGGAACTATATCCCAACTTCTTTTGGCTAGTCAACTCCTTATCAGAGGTTGTTGTACTTTGTCCTATACATTTAAAAAAATGATAAATTCCCTGTATAATCATACAGGGTATGCATACATAATTACATAACATATACATCCATATATCCAATTTATAATAATAATAACAATGATAATGATAGCTAACATTTGTCTATCTCTTTAAGGTTTGCAAAGCAAACCTTATATATAAATTATCTCATTCAGAATTTCAGTTTTGAGAGTTTCTCAAATCTCCTGTGCTAACTTCCTTGTAGAATTTTAGCTTTGGGAATCTTACGTGTTCTTCCTCTCAGCCAAAAATAATTAAGAGATTTGTTGTAAAACAACAAAACAAGACAAGTGAGAGGCAATAAAGTCTTTTGTGGAGAATATGTTTTTTTTATTTTGTGTGTATATCTCTGCAATATATTTTCTATATAATGACAGAATAATTGTGAAATGCACTACAACCCAGGCTTCGTCTGAGGATCAAATATAATAATATTGGGAAAATTAGCAGAATACTTGGCAAAGAATAGATTTGATAATAATGATTAAAAATAATAATTACTGTTCTTGGTTTGACATTTTTTCCCTCCTCTGAATCCAAACAATTCATTATGTGTTCTCAGGAATCATTGGACTTCAAAAACTCCGGGGGATCATTGGATTCTCTGACATGTGAAGCAATGGACAATAGATTGGTTTTGGACTATCTCTTGGCTGCTGAAGAAGGCGTATGTGTGACTGTTGTTTACATACCCTCCTTTTAGGACTTCTGGTGATCTTTTATAACACCATGTTGATTTATATTGTTTGTTATTCCACTACTTGTGTGTATAATTCATTTTTGTTACACCACATTGAGCCTACACTGACTGTGGGGAGAGTCATCCCTAATAGCCTCTGAATTATTGCTATGTGCTTGTGTAATACCTCCCATGCTGATAGGTTTGTGCATAATAAGACTCTTTAGCCCAGAAACCCACTAGCAACCCCTACTTCCCTTTGGTGCTTTTCATCTCCCTTCCTGAGATGTCAGGGAGGGCATGATTATCTCCTTTTTAGTGCTTTCACTGCCTTTCCTGAGAAGTCAGGGAGGCTGTGATCACCTCCTTTTCGGTGCTTTCACCTCCTTCCCTGAGAAGTTAGGGAGGGTGTGATCACCTCCCCTTGGGGGCTCTGACCTCCCTGAGGAGTCGGGGATGGTATGACCACTTGTGTTCTAAAACAAAAGAAAGCGGGAGATGTAATGGGCTGAGGTTTGAGTTGATGCATTGAGGTCCCAAGTACGTGAGGCTAAATAGTAATTTGACTATACCCTATTAATATACATGATTGGATAAAGAATGGTCCCTGCCCACTCTCTGTGCAAGTCCTGATGTGTTGTATAGAAAATGGCAATTTTGGTGGGTGGAGACAGAGAGAGACAGGAAGAGAAGCTGAGAGAGATTGGCCTGGGTTCTATACTTCTAGTTGCTGGTCATGTGGCTGCTGGTCTAGCTAGCTTTTTGACTCAGCTACACACATTGCTATTGCCCATTCTCTTCCACCTCCGATCTTTCTTCACTGAGAATAAAGACTGACAATTTTCCCCTAACCTGAATTCCTGACTCTGGCTGATTTTAAAATACGCGGTCTTCACAATGTGTCTAAATCATAAAATTTTTTAGGATCTATGTATTCCATTTGATGTTTCCTTTTGACATGTTTGAAGTCCTCAGAATATTCATCATCTAATATTTTATTAACATAAATTTTAATAATTAAAAATTCTGTCTTTGAATATGTGCCAAATAATAGGGTTTTTTTGCATGTATACAGTAGGTGTTCAATAAGTGTTTTTTGATTTTCATAGAATGTGTTAAAGTCTGCAAAGCTTTATTTACCTAATGTTACTGAAGGCTCACAACAATATTAGTATTCCTTATGATCCTCATTTTATAAGAGAATGAGCTGAGGCTCAGGTTGATTAGGTAACCTGAAGATGGTCACACAGCTTGTAAATATTAGTGGTAGGATTTGAATTCAGATCCTTCTACCTCTAAGTCTATCGTTATATCCAGTTAAACATGTTTCCTAGGTGTAGGGACTGCACCTAAAGAATACAAAAATGAATGACTCTTACTCTCATGGAGCTTAAAAATTTAATTAAATAAGAATCTCAGAATATCTGTGAGTTCAGGTTGGTGAGAATGTGTTGTCAACAAAGACTAACACAAGAGGCCCATCATGGAAGACATCATCAGAGAGGTGTATGGGTACAAAATTATGCAGATTGATTGTGTGGTAGGAGTGAGAGATAGGCACTTAATATCTGCCATTGTTATTGATAGTGTCAAGGAACCTGGAAGATGACCGTTGGCAAAGGTTCTGGATTTTCTCTGGAGAACATGGGTGTGGACAGTTACAATAGAGGCATAGAAATGCACAGTATAAATGCGTTAAGATCTTTGTTTTTGAAAGGAATATACATATTAATAAATGCGATTTGAATATTCATTAAATTATCAAAGTAATAGCCAACATAAAGAAAATATAAGGGAATAATTGTTTGGAGTCAATATTTTCTATACATTCTGTGTTAATCAAAGGGATAAAATGAAAACTAAAAAAAAGAGAGAATCATTTCAAAGGATTTAGAAATATAAGTTCATTTTATAGATGAGGAAGTCAGTGCTCTCACTTAAATAGTGGAGACATGATTTTGGAAACAAGAGATTCTTTTTTTTAAAACAGTGTCTTTTCAATTCCTATAGATCTGGGATGGAAAAAATGTCATCTGCCTCTTGAGAGAGAACTAGAGACTGAATGCAGATCAAAGCATAGTATTTTGACCTTCTTTTGATTTTGTTTTGTTTGCTTTTCCCCTTTTCTTCTAATGTTTTTCACAGCATGACTAATGGAAATATGTTTAAAATGATTGTACATGTATAACATATATAAGCTTATTTTATGTCTTGGAGAGGGGAGAGAAAAGGGAGGGGGAAAGAGAGAAAAAATGAGAACTCAAAATCTTATAAAAATGGATGCTAAAAACACAAAATTGGAAAAAGAAAATACTATTGAGAAAAAATAATTTTAAGAAAAAAATAGTATCTTTTTCTTCTGATAGGAATAGTAATTATTGTGGTTATTCAGTAATGTCTGAATCTTTGTGACTGTTCCATAGTCCCTTCTCATCTGAGGGACTAATGTTCTGATTTCTTTTCTTTAACATTTTTATATTGT
The DNA here is from genome assembly GCF_902635505.1 of Sarcophilus harrisii. Classification (NCBI taxonomy): domain Eukaryota; kingdom Metazoa; phylum Chordata; class Mammalia; order Dasyuromorphia; family Dasyuridae; genus Sarcophilus; species Sarcophilus harrisii. The sequence goes on along the minus strand of NC_045428.1, from coordinate 45,145,423 downwards.
TTATGGGTTTTTCTTGACAAAGATACTGGAGTAGTTTAACATTTTTCTCCAATGGAATACCTTTTGTCAAAGTATTTCATTGTCTATGGCATGTCTGTGTTTGGTAACGCTACATGGCATAATTCATAGTCTCACCGAGCTACAAGAGGTCCTCCACTGTGATAAAGTGGTGATCTAGGAGGGGAGCAATAATTATGCTTCACATTTATAAAGTGCTTTTAAAATATTGGCCCTTATTATTTTCACAAATAAAGAGAATAATGAAGAAACTTCTACCATCATAAATGGCATCTGCTGTTCAATTTTATAATCCTAGAGAGTTACTTGTATATCTGTAAGATTCATACCCAATGAACCACAGTCATTATCTTTCTAAAGTATTAATTGATCCCATATCTTCACTTTGAGGTGAGCTCTATTAACGATTATGACATGCTGGTCCTCAATCAATCAGCAAATATTTATTAAGTGCTTATTATATGCCAAGTACCTGATAAGCTTCACCAAATGTTGCCTTCATGGCAAGTCTGTGAAGAAGATGATATAATTGTTAACACTTTATACATGAGAACATTAACGTTCACTGAATTAAGTCAATGCCTTTCTGAAGGCCACAGTTTATTAAATAAATATCAGTCAAAAACCAGATCTTCTGACTCCAAGTTTAATGTCCTTTCCTTATCTTAAGGAGATAATTTTTTTATTGAAGACTTTATTTTCATACCACTGTTATTTTACAATCTCTTCAATGCTGAATCCTATTTCAAGAAGAATTAGATGATACAAATCAATATCAGCCGGGCACCTGATGGCAACTGGTCATCTCCATAGGAAATCTACCCCCTTACCATGGACAGGAGCAAAGTGCTTCACCAGCAGTTCTTTGGAACCAAGATGAACAATCCAATGTTATTTCCATTTTACTGTTTCTTCATTTAGATTTTTATGTTTTTGGATGGTCCAAAAATTTCTTTTCTTCCTCAGTGTACACAGTGAGAAAAGACTTTCAAGAAGATTTGCTTACCACTTTAACCATTATGTGTAAAGTCATTTCTGGAAGACTCATAAGGCATTCAATTTAGGGATAGCACCCCAAACCACTTTCCAAGGAAACACCAATCTGAAATCTCAGGTGAAGATCACAGATAATGTTACATGTTACATATTTCATGTTGCTCTTGAGAGTGAAATTTCCCTTTATTCTCTGTTTTGAAAAATAATATATAGCACAATTGTATGTACAAAACTATATGTATATAGGTATACTTATATATATATATACATGTGCATGTGTATAATATATGCATAAATGTGTATATGTGTGCATGTATGTGTGTGTGTGGAAAGACAGAGAAAGAGAGAGAGAGAGAGAGAGAACTTAACCATAGAAATTTATTAGGGTTACAGGAAGGATCAAACTACAAACTTGGAAGAGAACAAAGGTGTCAAAAAAATCACAAAATAGATGGGAAAAGTAAGGAAAGAGGGGGGGTGCAGAGAGAGAGAAAAAGAGGGGGGTGGAGAGACAGAGAGAGACAGAGACAAAGAGACAGAAGCAGAGACAGAGAGACAGAGAGAGACAGAGTGATTAAAGAAAGCAAGTACATACACACATATACATACATACATACTATCAGGGGAAATAAATTAAACTTTTACTTAATTCACTTAGTATTTTGTCTCCCTAAGGCCAGAATAATTAAGACTAGCACTGAAATTAGTGGAATTTATGCAATCATATGTATCATAGCATTTAAACCTGGAAGGGAACTAGCCGGTCTTATGTTCCAGTTCTTGTTTTTATAGATAAATGGGAGGAAACAGAGTCCCATAATGTGACTGGCTTTGGCTTGTTGGTGAAGTTAGAAAAGAATGCTGTACTTGAAGTCAAGAAGACCTGAATTCAGATAGGGTGACTCTGGGGAAACCTCCTTATCTCCATTTCCCTAATTTTCCTCATTTAAAAAATGTATAAAGTAATAGTGCAGCCTTCCCAGGGTTATTGGAAAGATATCAAAAGATTTAATATATGCACAGTTCTTTGTAAAGCTTTATTTAAAGCTCTTAAAACTTTGTAAAGTGATCTATTATTCTTGCTCAAGGCCAGTCTCAGAATCCTAGATTTTAAGGATGGGAAGGCTTTTTGGAGACTGAGTGCAATCCACCATGTATTGGAATGAAAATTTTCCCTACAATAAACTTGGTTCATGATCCTTAATCTTTACATGAAGATCTCCAATGAGAAGTCCACTTTATTTTTGAACAGCTCTTTAAAAATTACTTAGGGAATAAAAGTAGCATTTCTATAGCATAGCATAATAAAAAAGATGATTGCACATGAAACTGCAAATCCATTGAATACAACTTGCAATTCCTTTTGAATATATAATAAAATTGTCATGTTAACCCCCCCCCTTTTTTTCTTCTCTCTCCCTTGTCCTAAGGATGGCTACCATTAGACACAAATGTATATATCTAGTCTATGATCTATCTATAATTTTTCTATACATATTTCTATTTATCAGATATCATCTTTCTTTAAGCACACTATAATTAATTTAAATATTTATCATAGCAAAATGGCATATTTGCTCAAAGTCATTCTTAGAACAATAATACTGTTTCTGTTTAAAATGTTCTTTTGGATATTTGTGGCAGCCCTGTTTGTAATGGCTAGAAACTGGAAACTGAATGGATGCCCTTCCATTGGAGAATAGTTGGGTAAATTGTGGTATATGAATGTTATGGAATTTTGTTGTTCTGTAAGAAATGACCAGCAGGATGAATACAGAGAGGCTTGGAGAGACTTACATGAACTGATGCTGAGTGAAATGAGCAGAACCAGGAGATCATTATATATGTCAACAACGATACTGTATGAAGATGTATTCTGATGGAAGTGGATTTCTTTGACAAAGAGACCTAATTCAGTTTCAATTGATAAATGATGGACAGAAGCAGCTATACCCAAAGAAAGAACACTGGGAAATGAATGTAAACTGTTTGCATTTTTGTTTTTCTTCCCAGGTTATTTTTACCTTCTGAATCCAATTCTCCCTGAGCAACAAGAGAACTGTTTGGTTCTGCACACATATATTGTATCTAGGACATATTCGACATATATAGGACTGCTTGCCATCTAGGGGAGGAGGTGGAGAGAGAGAGGGGAAAAATCGGAACAGAAGTGAGAGCAAGGGATAATGTTGTAAAAAACTACCCTGGCATGGGTTCTGTCAATAAAAAGGTTATTAGAATAAAAGAAAAGAATATAAAAAATGTTCTTTTGGTTCTGCTCATCTCCCTCTTCATTACTTCATGGAAGTCATTTATGTTTTTCTAAGATCATTGAGCTTATTTCTTATAGCAGGTAGTATTCCATTACAATCATGTACCTCATCTTTTTCAGCCATTCCCCATCTGATGGGCATCCTGGAATTTCCAGTTTTTTGTCACCACAAAGAAAGCTGCTATAAACATTTTAGAACATGTAGGTTCCTTTCTTTTTCCCTAATCATCTTTGGAAATAGAACGAGTAGTGGTATTGCTGGGTCAAAGGATATATAGGTAGTTTGATATCAGCAGATATGATATTTGAAAATAATTCCAGATTGCTCCCCAAGAAGGTTGGGTCATTTTATGATTCCACCAACTATCAACTATTTTTTTTTAGTTTTTCCAAATTTTCTTCAACTCTTTTTCACATTGTAAGGTAGTTTTTGAGTGCCTGTCACATGACAAGCATTCTAGATGCTGAGGATTCAAAAATCAAAATGTCACATTCTCTGAATCCAAGGACCTTACATTCTATTAATTTGGAATTGTTCTTTGAAGTCTATTTGAAGTCTAAATTTGGCTTTTTTGTATCTTTATACATAACAAATTCTGTCCTTTGGGACCTAACAGAGAGGTCTAATCCCTTCTTCACATTAAAGCCCCTCAAAAACTTGAAGACAGCTATCATACACTTTTATCCTTTTCTCTCACCCCAGAAATTCCAATCTCCTCTTAGCCTCAAGACTAGAAAGTAGCAAAGTGGAAATTTGAAGCCTGGCCAGGGCTGTCCAGTTAATGATTATAATCTGGGTCTATAGTGTCAAAAATGAAAACCTAAATGTGAGCACAAATTTCTATCCTTGCTTGAAAACTAATGGGCTCTCTTCCTTGCTTGTGTTCCCACCGGAGATTGATATCCTGTCTTTTCCTTTTTGTGATTCTCCTATTCTAGAAATGCCAAGATGGGTTTGAAAGTATGTAAAGCACTTTTCCTGTGCCCCACTCCTATGTAGCTAGTCTTTTTTTTTTTTTTTTTTTTTTTTTTTTTTTTTTACTCTAAAGAATATCATACTATACAGTTTTATCCCCAGTTTTGTTCCACTAACAAGTGGGGTCCTATATATTATGATGTATATTATTCCAAATCCCTATTCATTTTGAATCCTTAGAAATAATAAAGGAAACTGGAGGAGAGAATCAACTAAAAGTAAAAGCAATATGGACATCATATACCGAGAATCAGAAAGGCTGCCTATTTGAAAATCATTTATTCTACATTCATTTCTGCTAATATAATTCTCTTCTTGATTACCTCGAATATTTCTTTTTTTGTAAGAAATAGAAAAAAAAATCCCTGTACTTCAGAGTTAGTTCATGTATCATTTGATCCATTGGTTGTCATGGAGATCACCCATTTTAGGTAAATATTAGATAGCATAAGAATCTGTGTAAAATGATGTGATGTGAATTGGACACTCTATCTGATACTGCCTAATTTAAAAAAAAACTTTTTTTTTTTTTAAAAAGCAGCTTTTTCTTTTATCCCTTCTTATGCTCCATCTTGTTTCTGTTTCTTACGTTTTGTAGACTTTTTTTTTATCATATATGTTCTTCACATTCCAATTTTCACATTGGAAGTGACTTTGAGATGAGAAAAGCCTTCTTTATTTTTGATGGGCTTTTAAAACTGATATATTGAAAAATGCAATCTTCAAATTCACAATGAAGTAATTCACATATATACATATATATGTGTGTATGTATATTTAAAATAACAATTATGAAATATTTAATCTTTTAATTTCTAATTCCAAGCAAGGTGCCTTTTATATAACAGTTATTTAATAAATTCTTGTTGCTTGTAAATTGTAATTCTTTCATTTGGGTTAAATAATTCACATACATTTTAAAAATAAATATTAATAAATTTTGTTGTAATATAACTTGCTTTTTCTATCACTTTCTCCCAGAGAGTCATTTCTTATTATAAAGAATTTAAAAAGAAAAAAATAGCAAAAGTAACCAACATATCAAAAAAAATTCTCAGTTTACATGTGGTATTTCACATAAATTGGCTGGCTCTGCATAGAATCCAGGGGAGTTGTCTTCTGGTACCTCTCTTTATGGACCAAGTTTGTTCCTTATAATTTCATATTTCCCTTTTTAAAAAATTAATAATTATATTTATTTTGTAAATTGTTTCACTCCATATTATTTCATGTCTTTCCATGCTTTTTGTATTCAACGTATTCATATTTTCTTAATGTATATTGATATTCTATTTATGCACTACATTATTTAGATTATGACACCCACTTTTGCTTCAAGGTTTTTGCTATTACAAATAATGTTAAAATATTTTTGCTTTCTATATGTCCTTCCTTTTTGCATTCAACCTCTTTGTTTTATGTTACAAGCAACAGAATATCTGGTTCAAATGATGGGAGAATTTTAGTCACTCCTTTTGCATTATTCCAAAATACTCTTTCAGGATCAATTAATAACTTCACTATTAACATTGCTTTCCCATCTTTTGTCATTTTTGTGTCATTTAGTGTTATCTTTTGCCATTTTTGACAATTATTGTGGGCATTAGGTAATTTCTCTTTTAAAAAAATGCATTTCTCTTATTATTTTAGTGATTTGGAGCACTCATTCATAATGGTTGTTAATACTTTGCAACTCTTACTTTTTGATCATTTATCTTTTGGAAAATGATTTTCTGTCATATTTTCCTGTTGGTTGTCTATATATCTTGTATGTCATACTCTTATTAGAGATATTTTATACAAAGATTGTTTTTTTCTTTCCCCAATGGATCCTTTTTTTTTTTATTCAAGGTGCATTAATTTTGTTTATGCAAAAGGTTTTCAATTTCATTCAATCAAAATCATCTATTCTACCTTTTGTAAGTACCTCTATCCTTTGCTTGGTTAAGAAGTAGTGTCATATTTTTTATCACATTGTCATGTCAGCCATGAATACTGAATATCATTCTAATAATTGAGATTGTTTTGTTTCTTTAAGAAATATCTTTTTTTTTTTTTTTTAAAAGGAGGAATGCTTTATTTCATTCGTGGAGAAATACTCTATAACTCAAAAGACATATTGTTTTTTTAAAATCTAAAATGAAATATCTATATTGTATATATATGTGTGTACTTAATGTTTTTGTAGATTGAGTCCTATATATTTTGTGCATTTTGTATCTGTCTTGAATGATACTTTATCTTTTAATGTTGTTTCCTGAATTTCATTATTGTTAAGATGATGTTGATTTTTGTTTCTTTACTTTGTCATCTGCACCTCAGGGAAAATATTGGCCAACTAAGTTAATTTCTTTACTGGTTTTTTATATATTTTTTTAAGTAAACCACTTTGTCATCAGCAAATAGGGAGCTTTGACTCTTCTTATATTTAATTTCTTAGTGTTGTCTTACTATTTATACTAGCATTTCCAAAACTAAGTCAAATAACATTGGGGAGAGAGAACATCCTCAAAGTTTTAGTCTTGGACTTATTGGATAAACTTCTAGTGTTTTCTTGTCAAATATAATGCTAGATTTTGAATTTAGGTAATTTTTATCATATTAAAAATGATATTACATGCTTTGTTGAGGTTTTAGTGGAAATTAGGTTTGTACTTTGTCATGTTTTTTGTACACATAATCCTGTGGTTTTGAACTTTAAATGATTATTTATATTAATTCTTACTCTAAAATTAAATATTTCATTCCTGCTATAAATCTAGCTTGACCAAACTGATTAAAAAAATAAATTGCTGTAGTATTTTGCCAGGATTTTATTTGAGAATTTGGAAAAATATATATGTATATTATATATATATATATATATATATATATATAAACATTGAACTTCAGTTATCTTTGATTTATCTTTCCCTATTATATGTATTAGAATTACATTTGTTTCCTAAAATGAGTTTGGAAGAGGGGTTTTCTTTTCAATTTTTAGGAATAAGATGCAATTTATGCATTATTTTTCTCTAATGGAATTCTTCTGTAAATTCATCTAGACCAAGACTACTTCTAATACTCTCTCCAACCATCTAATATTTTTTGTACACATAGTTCAATTTCCTTTTCTAAGGTCAGATTATTTTACACTTCTATTTCCTTTTATGTTAATTTATACAATATTGTGCATAGATAATCCTCTATTTCTTTTAAATTCTCACTATGTAGTAGATTCTAATAATTGTTTTTATTGATTTTCTGTTGTGAGTTCTGTATGTTATTATTTTTATTTTAACTGTTAATTTTATTTCTTTTTCCTCTCTAGGATGTATAAAGATTTAAAAGGAAAGATAGATGACAAAATGGATAGAGTGCTGGGTCTAGAATCAGGAAGATTTATTTAACTGCAAATCTGGCCTCAGAAACTTACTAGTAGCATAGAATTGTGCAAAATATTTTCTAATAGTTGCTTTAATTTCTTCTTCCTTCACTGGTGGTGATTTTATCCTTTTCAATTTTGTTACTGGATGTTTTGTTTTTTTCTTCCCTTTAAAAAAAAATCAAATTAACCAATGGGTTAGCTTAGTGATTTTTTTTTTCTCTCAAAATTAGCTTCTAGATTTATTTATTACTCAATCATTTTTTTTTAAACTTTCAATCTTATTCATTTCATCTTTGATTTTCAGGATTTCCATATTGGTGATTAATTGGATCTTTAAAATTTTGTTCTTTTTTTTAAATTGCATGTCCAATTCATAGATTTGTTCTTTTTCTATTTTGTTGATGAAAGAATTAAGAGAAATAAATTTTATCCCAAGTTCTGATTTGATTGCATCCCATAAATTGTGGGATGTTGCCCAATTATTCTCTTTAATGAAATTATTGATTATTTCTGATTTGTTCTTTAACTATTTATTATTTATGAATAGATTATTTAGTTTCAAATTAATTTAAATCTTTCTACTGACCATTGTTGAATGTAATTTTTATTTCATTATAATCTGAAAAGAATACATTTAATATTTTGTCTTTCCACATTGATTTTTGAGGATTGTATGCCTGAATATATGGTGAATTTTTGTGTAGGTGTCATGTGCTAAGAGAATGGAATATCCCTTTCTGTTTTATTCAGTTTTCTCCCAAAGGTCTACCTTATCTTTTATAATATTTTGTTTACACTTCTTTGTTTCTTTCTTGTTTATTTTTGTTGGATATATCAAATTCTGAGAAGGGACAGCTAAGGTCCCCCAAGAGCATAATTTTGCTGTTTATTTCTCGCTTCTTCTTTAAGCATTTCAATGCTATTCCACTTGGGCACTACTTGTAAATATTGATATAACATCATTGTCTATGGTACCTTTTAGTAAGATGTAGATTCTTCCCTTTTATTATTTAAATAGATCTTTTTTTTTTTTTTTTTTTTTTTTTTTTTTTTACTTTTTCTGAGATCAGGATCACTACCTGTGGGTTTTTTTGAATACACTTGATTTTTTCTTAAATTTTATCTTATTTATTTTTTTTAATTTTTTACTTATTTTATTAAAAAACAAAATAAGAAAAAAAAGAAAAGAAATACAAAAACAAAACAAAACAAAACAAAACATAGTCATGTGCCCATGAGAACATCAGGGAAAATTAAAAATATCTAACAATAAATTACGAATTCAATTTACCAGTTCATAGCAATAAATTACCAGTTCAAGCAAAATATATAATAATAGAAGAAATTATATTCATAAGTGTTAATCTTTACTTCTTGTAGGTTACTCTTTTGTTTCTTATTGTATTCTTTTTTTCTCCTCTTTTATCTTCCTTCACCTCTTCCAAGCACGCTATAGTTAAGCAAGGATATATTTTTATATATACATATATATACCTTCATACATACACACACATTTTTCATATTTCTGCTCTTTGCTTTAATTCTGCTCCTTAACTTGCTATGCTATTACTTAACCTCCCTCTTATCCATGGATCACTCCCTTGTTTTCCTCATCCACCCTTTGCTTTCCTCCCTATCTCTCCCCACTTACTTCTTTAGAGATTTTGGAGGGTGCTATACCCTTCATAGCATACACATTTATCATGTTGCCTATTTAACCCATTCCCAATGTGAGTAGGTTTTCTGAACTATGAACCTTCTTCACCTCTATTTGTCTGTTTATTCTCTGCATCTCATTTGTATAACCTAATAACTATTTTTACCTTAACTCTCCCCCAATCTTTCTATTTAAGCTACCTTATTGCTGATTTCAATCTTAAATATATGGTATCCATTTCCCATGTAAAATATTTAATTTGTCCACATTAAGTTCCTTGAAACTGATCTTTAATATTGTTTTTTATATGTTAAATTTTCTATTGAGTTTGGGTTTGGTTGATAGAAAGCCTTGAAAATCTGCAAGTTTATTGAATGTCCATTTTTTTCTCACTCAAACTTACCAATAATTTTGTTGATATGACATTTTTGGCTGCTGCCTAGACTTAGTTCTTTTGATTGCTGGTAGATATGATTTGAAGACTTGTCATCTTT